>NW_019737980.1:262965-368624 GCF_002891405.2 Cryptotermes secundus
ACAGTTTCTTCCTTAGCCATTAACACAAGGTCATCTGCATATTTCACAGTTTGAATAATTTGCCCTCCTAATTTGAAGTCTCCGAGCCCATCCAGAGCTTCCTTGGTAAGGCATTCGCTGTACAAGTTGAACAAAATTGGTGATAAACAGCATCCTTGTCGAACTCCTCTTCCAATCTGCACACTTCTTGTCTCCCCACTGTCCAGTCGTACTCTCCTTTCTGATCCATGTACAATTTGCTGATCAATCTTCTAAAATTATCATATTAAAGACAAATACAAGGAAGGAAATTTGATCAAATTTTATAAATTTCTGAACTATGAGCAATTTCCAAATTTAAAGAAATTTGCTTGTAAATTTATCTCCATTTTTGGGACGACATATCTGTCTAAACAAACTTTTTCCCAGATGAAGTACATCAAGTCGAAATACAGGGCAAATTTATCCGATGAACATTTAAAGTCGCTACTTGTGATTAGCGTTTCAAAATTCGAACCTCAATTTAATCAGATTTTAAGAATGCTAAAAGAGTTCCATCATTCACATTAATTGTTTTATTATAATTTGTGATGAAAATATGAGCATATGCTGCTACTGTCTGTTGTCATTAATATACGATAATTTATTCTCACGTACTTTGTATTTAGTTCATGAAATTCTGTGCTTTCAATAAAACTCATATACCCAGAGTTATTAATTTCTCATTTTATCCGGCCCGTTGAGAGTGCTGAATTACCTAATGTGGCCAGCGGTTCGAAAAGTTTGGAGACTCCTGGTCTAGATAATGTGGGACACTCAACGTCCCACAACTTTATGGGCCTCCATGGCCTGTTACAGGGATAGCTTTACTTTACTTACTTTAGGTCCAATAATAACTAATGCCGCTGTACGTGTAGCGTGTAGAACTGTTGCTATGCAACGACCGCGAGATTGGCGGATATACCAGGGCAGTGTCTGAGCAATGGCTCGGTAAACACGATCCCGTCGCTAGGCAGCACATTCTTAATAACACAACAGTAGGACAACAATGGAAGAGCTGTGTTTTCTATGTGGTATGTGCCGAAATGTTATAAGCAAGGCCATTTTAGTCATTCCTGTAAGGGAGTCCTTGAAGATAGGACTTGAGCAGGAGGCAGAAGAACAGCCATTGTCGGAGCCGTGACCAGGAAGCGTCTAGTACCAGAGAGAGAACACTTGACTGTGTGCTCTAGCGAACTGTAAATTGTGGAATTAGCGATAGTGTTATAGTTATTTGGAGCTGCGACCTGTAAAGGTTCGGCCACACAGAGCGCTACGCTATGTTCGCTACATCCGCTGTGTCCACTCTGCGACGCAGGTAACATAGGGAACATAGCGTACGTAGCGTACGTAGCGTACGGAAGTCTGTGTGGCCAGTCACATTGGCAATAAAGGGAGATATTTTTCTGTTCGTATAGCGAACATAGCGTACGTAGCGTGCGTCGCGTACGTAGCGCTCTGTGTATGGTAACCTTAAGTCGTTAATAAATCTATTCTATAAACCAAACCCTGTCTATAGTCACTTACGCTGCGTAATAATACTGCTGTTTATTATGCAGCAGTCTTACGTTTTTACAGTCAAAAGTATATTAGTCGCCAGGTGAGAACTACATGTTTTACAGAAGTTTACCTAAACTCCAGAACCAATATAACTTTCGTCAGTGCATTCGCAAGGTTTTACGTGAAGCGTGGGACGTGAAATACGTAGGTAAGTCAATAAGTAAGTTACAAATGGATATACGAGAACTTAAACAAATAAGAGTACTGATTTGAAAAATGGTTTTATTTCTCAACATAATCTCCCTGTACCTTGAGGCACTTGTCCCATCGTTTCACAAGCCCCCGAAAATCAGCAGCATAAAATTCTTTGGCCTTCTGTCTGAACCAGGCGGTGACTGGGATCACGAAGGCATACTGCTCACCACTTTCCAGCCTCAAGGACAAACCGTAAATGCCGACTCCTACTGTAACATCCTCAGGAAACTTCGTAGGGCCATTCAACGGAGAGACCAGGACTCCTCACCAAAGGCGTGTTGCTCTTGCATGACAACGCGCGTCCCCATACTGCCAACAAGACAACTGAGACGCTGCGAAATTTCAAGTGGGAAGTCCTCGAGCATCCTCCGTATAGCCTTGACCTTGCTCCAAGCGACTTCCATTTGTTCGGCCTTCTTAAACATAATTTTTCGGCTGAACATTTTCCCGACGATGAAGCTGTAGATGGGGAAGTCCCGGCCTGGTTCGGACAGCAGCCCAAAGAATTTTATGCTGCTGGTTTTCAGGGGCTTGTGAAACGATGGGACAAGTGCCTCAGTGTACAGGGAGATTATGTTGAGAAATAAAAGCATTTTTTCAAATCAGTACTCTTATTTGTTTAAGTTCTGTATCCATTTGTAACTTACTTATTGACTTACCCTCGTATATATGAGCCTCGCCTTCATAATTCATTATGGGCAGGATCATTCCGGAAGTTTAAAACGTGAAAGATGAGAACACAAACAATGCCGAGTTTATGTCTTCAAACTTAAACAACTTACTTCCTATTCAATTGTAATCAGATGCCTACATCATCGCAGTAATGCTGAGTACCGCCTTCACGTGTCCATCAGCAAAAACACTGCGTTCCAGCATGCACGCACTGCTTTAGAATGAATGCTACGAGGGAGCGTCAGTAAATAGGTCACAAATGGAAATGAAACAGCTGTAATGGACGTAGTAGGTCTTCTATGTGTATCACTAGGTGGCAGCACGGTACAGCTTCATGACAGTTCAGGTAACAGACGCGCATGATCAGGGACTGGTTTCAGTAGTCAACATGGCGACCGTGCTTGAGAAGTATCCTACCGAAGAGCAGCGTTCTGTTGTGAGTTGTTTAGTGGGCAAAAGGATTCAATTCAAAGGATATTATTAAAGAACTGTTTCCTGTTTACGGTGGGAAGTATCTTTCACGTAAAGTAACTGTGTCGCGAAACGTGGCAAACGTTTCGCTCATGACGAAGAGGTGCGGAAGTGGCTGAAACAAATGCATCAATGTTGGTGGAGGACATGTCAAGAAATAAATTTTTTCCCCAGTTTCGAATGTCACAAGTTTTACGTTTCGTATCCGTGGCCTACTTACTGACCCTCCCTTATGATTTATACACAGAGAACTTCTATGCGAAAGGTAGCCTCGCTGAGATGTTTGCCCACAAATATACATCACTGAGTACTACTCTATATTCACAAGGCAATGTAAAAGCTCTCGTAATCATATGACCGTGACTTAGCGATAAAGAAATTTCCTGTGGAAAATTACGCTATAAGAATGATGATTTAATTCAACACATTTCTTTTTGTAGACACACATGTTGTAAATAGTGAGGCACACCCAGGTAGGCAAAGTGGCTATGCAGATAAATGTTCTCCATCACAAGATTAGATAACGCAACTCACCGCGCAGTTCAACCCGACACAAGTTAGGGTACATTAAAGGAGCCTGAAACAAGTTGCAGGCCACTTAAAGGTGATAATCATTATTTAACAATGTCGTATCAACAGCAGAGTTTATGAATCTTAACTAAAGGGGAGTACATGGCCGCGCCATAGCTCAAGCGGTTAGTCGCTGGCTTCCCACCGCGGCGGCCCGGGTTCAAACCCGGGTGTGGTCAAGTGGGATTTTTGGTGGACAAAATGGCGCGGGTTTTCTCCGAGTACATCGGTTTCCTTTCCCAATCTTCATTCCACCAAATTCTCCATCATCATAATCACCCGGGGCAGGCTACAATAGGCTAATAAGTGGCTGGCGTGCCGAGTGGACCCAGTTGGACACCATCCCCTACTAAGCGAAAAGGGGGAAAAAAAAAAAACTCGAAAATTCGAAAAATTCGCGCATGCGCGTAAGCTATGCCTCTTCCTCCATATATATATATATTTTTTTTTTCAATTTTAGTGTTCGATGTAGGTAGGCATGACGTATCTTCGATTTTACCACTACACAACCGCGAGAGATTTAAACTGTAAATAAGTATGTTTAGATGCATTAATAATTATCATATATATATGTAAACGTTCTTCTCCAATGACCCAATGATATTTTACCGGTTCCTAAGTCTAAAAAGCATGAACTTATTGATTTAAACGACCTTTGCTAAAAATTCAGGCGTCCTCCGTATGTGTGTACAAAGTTCTTTTACTCGTGGTCATCGCTCGGCAACGTAGGAGAGCAGTCATTCAGTTTCATGCAAATTTCCAGACCAATCTCTCCGTCCATCCTTACAAAAAGAACCAAGGGCAGATTTTCCATTTACTTTGTATCAGATTATGACTTCTTTCAATAGAGTCGAACCGTCTTCCTCCTCAGTTTTCTCTTGTTTCTTAAGGCGTTGGGGAAATACGAGGTTAGTTCTTTTTGCTCTGCATCTACTCCCCGTGATTTTACACCTGGCCGTTCTCAACGGAATGTGCAATGGATTTGATGGAATCCACTAATTGAAATAAGGACTGTAAGATGTGTACATGCTGTAACAGGACCTTACAGTGCGTCACCCTCACTCCCACAATAATCATTGCTCCGTTATTTCTTGCCATGCTTCTTCTCACGCGCTACCCCGAGGTCGGGACTCAAACCAAGGTCTTCAGTTAAAAAAAAAACCGCTTCACTGTGGTTAATGTTAACTACATTTTTAAATTTCAAAATTACTTCTGGCTTAGCCTACGGGCTTGCTTCCCACTCATGGTGCATACAGGCTCTCCTATGTGACGATCCTTAACACGAGACTGGAGCAATGAGAAGGGAGTTTGAAAAACAAGTATGCCTACAGAAAGACGGACCAGTTTTCCACCCCAAACTCCACATTTTATTGTAATTAAAGTGATCAAAATCCAAAATTGTATGAATTACGCCTAATACCCTAATCAGACATATTTCTGGTACAAATTTTTTATTCTTATTATCATCCAAAATACACAAATCGCCTTGCTTTTGTATGTTGTTTGCGTTTTCTTCCAAAGGAACTCTGATGCTAGTAAAGAGGCTGGTGTTGAAGTAAACGCAGAGAAAACTAAGTATATGTTGTTTATGTATATGCTGCTATGTCGTTGCCAGAATTCAGGGCAAAATCATAACATATAGACAGCTAACAGATCCTCGGAAAATGTGGCACAGTTCAAATATTTCGGAACGACAGTAACAAATCAAAATTTGATTCAGGAGGAAATTAAGAGGAGACTGAGTTCGAGGAATGCTTGTTACAGTTCCCTTCAGTTCAGAACATTCTGTCTTCTCGTCTGCTTTCTAAAAACATAAAAATTAAAATATACAAAATTACAATTTTGCCTGTGGTTTTGTATGGGTATTGTTGTGCCCGAACCTTTCAGGGAGTTTAATTTTTTGATATTTTAAAATTATTTTAATAAGTTTACGAAATGTTGAAATTGTGTATGAGTTAGGACTGATGAATGACCAGCGGAATAACCGGAAACAGGAGCGATATCCGTTTCCGGTAGTCAGCCGTTTCCCGAGTATGGCGGAGGAATTTATGAGACAGTCAGGAAGGATCAAATATGGGCAAGTTGCGGGAACGGAAGAGGATTTAGCCAATGGGAATCGTCGATTGCGACGCGTACCGTGAGGATGGAAGCGCCCCCACGTTTCCACAAGGCATAAAACCCTGAAACATGGGGCGGAGATGAGCGTGTCAGTACAAAAGTCACTTGAGCCTTAGCGGCACGACACACGTCGGGGTGCGAGGCACGCCACCGAGAGAGGACGGAGAAGATAGGCACATAGTTGCAGCCCAGTAGACGAGGTCGCGTGAGTACTTGTCCATGAATGGTCACGGTCCAGATTGTCATTAACTTAGGGTTAGGATAAGTAAACCAAGTAGCATGTTAGAATTAAGTTAGACGTAATTGCGAACTAGTGTAAGTAAGAGAGAACCGTTTGTACCAACTACGCTCAGGCAGGACACGCCAGACGGAGCCTCACGCCGAAGGCTGAGTGGCCACGGTCCTTAGTCCGATCGAGTTAGCGAGTGGAATATCTGACACGGCATGAACATTTGTGTGATTATCACTAACAGGCTAGCTGACAGGCTAGGGAAGCCAGAGAGGGAACATCACTTTGCTGTATTATCAACCATGTTTGCTTATAATTAAGACACTATGAATTATCACCATTGCAGACTGGGAGGAGAGTGCACTATATGTAAACAGAGAGCTAAGGAGCACGAATATTATTCCTTAGATGTTTGTAACCACTTACGAGTATATACTTATATATCCAAGGTGTTTGTGTAATTGAGAATGTTTTGGGTATTACTGTCACTGCACCCTCACCCCTCCTGATCCGGCGAGAGAGATCTACCGGTGACCACAGGGGAAGGTTATGCAACCACCTTTGCGGCACAACAGTATGCAACTTGGTCTCTTTGACAGTAAGAGAGGAATATGGACTGAATAGGGTGCTGAGGAGAATATTCTGACTGAAGAGAGATGAAATGACAGGTTTGAGAAAGTTGCATAATGAGGAGCTTAAAAAATTGTATCCTTCGCCAAGTATAATTACAAGATGAAGTCAAAGTGGATGAGACGGACAGGACATGTGGCACGAATGGGGGGCAAGAGGAATGCATACAGGATATTGGTGGGAAAGTCAGAAGGAAACAGACCATTAGGGAGATCAAGACGTTGGTGGGTGGATAATACTAACACGGATCTTAGAGATTTAGGATGGGGTGGTCTGGACTGGATTGATCTGGCTAAGGATAGGGACCAGTGGAGGCATCTTCTGAACATGGCAATAAACCTTCGGGTTCTACAAAATGTTGGAAAATTCTTCAGTAGCTGAGCGACTGGCGGCTTCTCAAGACGGACTCAGCTCTATGGTGTTAGTGAGTTTGTGTTTCGTTCCTCTTCTTTATTTGTGCTCACTTTGTAATTGGACTTTGGACTGTTAAGTTTGCATGTAAATTAATAAGAACTGTATTATTATTATTATTATTATTATTATTATTATTATTATTATTATCTCTTGTCACATGTTTATTTCCTGGTATTCCTTTTCTTGAACCAGTGATGCACCTCACCACTCAGGCTTCAAGCTTCGCACTGTAGCACTTTCCGCAGTATGTGTGATGTTCCCAGGATAGCTGTCTTTTGCAGTGAATCTATGGAGTGCTTACCAGGAATTAGTTTCAAATATTTTCTCAACCCTCTCGTGACTGTACCCGTGGCTCCAATAATTACTGGTATCACAAAACACTTCATGTTCCACATTCGCTGAATTTCGATGCTTCTATTGTTGTCGTCGTCGTCGCCGTCGTCGTCGCCGCCGTCGTCGTCGTCGTTGTTGTTGTTAAGGGAATATTTTATACCGCCTCTGTGGTCTAGTGGTTAGCGTTCCTGGCAACAGATCCAGAGGTCCGGGTTCGATTCCCAGCGCTACCATATTTTTTTCTGAGTAGTAGTGGGTCTGGAACGGGGTCCACTCAGCCTCATGAATATGCTATGTATGTGCTCTGTTACGTTTACAAGGTTACATTCGTCATGCAGGATTTTGTTATCCGCCTTTTTGCATATCTGCACTTTCACGTCAATGTCACGAGAAACGTGACGTCCTACCCACGGTCACGGCAGAAGCTATCGCGCATGACCACTGAGTTCCGCGGACAGTTCCACTGACTCGCCTCACGATTTCGACTTATTGTTAGTCAGGTCTTTTAATATTGTGACGTGCCGCCAGGAAGGCCGGACGATAAGACGTCCATCACTGGTCAACGGCTAACAATTCCTAGGAAATCGTTGCCCCGGAGATGAAAGTCTAACAGTGGGGTTTCCACCGTTATTTGTAACGAATTGTTTGAGATAGTAAACATGTACTCCTGCGGGAACAAGAAAATCGTTTGTATAGCAGCGGGAATTATGTATCCCCGAGGCAACAAAAGAGTCGTTTGCATAGCAGAGGGCGAAATGAAACCATTCGACAAGATGTTCCCTATTCAGCACAAGTGCAGGATATAACAGTCCAACTTCGGCAAGAGACCAGTTACTTCGTATCCGACAAGAGACCAGTAAAGTTCGTGGTCCGCGCTGCCTGGGAAACGCGCGGCTCCGAGCAGAGCAGAAGACACTTCATCGAGATTAACTGTGCGAGAGGGTTGTAACACTGAAGAGGAAACGTCTGAAGACGTTATAAGTGCGAATAATTGTATCTGTGAGTGTAAAGAGTGAGTCTCCAATAAATATTCGTCCAAATACGAGACCCACACAATTTTTTTTTCGCGCTGCCTGGGAAACGCGCGACAATATTCATACCTCTACCCCTGCTGAACAGTTCCGGTGTTTCTTTTGCTGACTTCCCGTATCACACGTTATGAGTGAAGGCGGAAATTTTCAGCAAAGCAATATCGGAGTAAAACGACTCGCCTGTATCGTTTTAAAAGGTATTATCTTTAAAAAGAAGTCTGAATAATTGGGTGCCTGAGACAGTACTACACACTGCATGTACGCTTCGAGAAACAGGTCATAGGTTTATTTATCCGAAAGACATACTCGGCTTCTTAGACTGGAGCCACACGAGCGCAAAAAATGCGTCCGTTGTAGAAATAAACAAGAGAAGCCAATGCTAAGCTTTCTTCTGGCACCATTGCAGACAAAAAACAGCATTCTGCAACTGTGTGGTGTCCTCAGTAACGACCGTCATAAAGTATGTTCGTTGCAACGGACGTACTTTGTGCGCTCGTGTGGCCCCAGCCTTAGAAAGCTGGGTTAACTGATAGCACTACACGAGATATATGAACTTACCAATGCCGATGCCGACGATGATACGCCCGGCCAGGAGGACTTCTTTCCCGTTTGCCAGGCCCATGATAATGGAGCCAGCCGAGAAGACGATGCTTGCCAGCAGGATCACAGGTTTCCGACCAAGTTTATCTGCAACAGATATTACAATATATCAAATTAATTATTTATTGTGTACTTTCTCCATATCCGCGATGTTTTGTGGAGTTTAACGTTTTTCGTTATGGTTCCACCTGTGGTCTAGTGGTCAGGGTTCCTGGCTACAGATCCAGAGGTCCCGGGTTCGATTCCCGGTGCTACTAGATTTTCTGAGAGGTAGTGCGTCTGGAACGGGGTCCACTCAACCTCATAAGGATAACTGAGGAGCTATTTCAAGGAAATAGCGGCTCCGGTCTATGAAACCGACATTAACGGCCGTGGGGATTCCTTGCGCTGACCACGCGACACTCTCTATCCGCTAAAGTTGGCACTCACTTCGCCGACAAGAGGCGGTCGCTCGATCGGTATAGTTCGTTGCGGACTACAGGCCTAGGAGTTTCCGAATAAATTCTGTCCTTCTGAACTTCATTCTTATGTCTGTCATCTGATTCAACCACGAACATCTAACGGCATGAAAATAGACTAATTTTCTGAAAACTGGCATGAACAATATGCCAGAGGATGAACTTCCATGTTCAGTGTTTTTCAGTTACGTGCTATACAACAATTCCAACATTGTGATAGTGCGAACATATGAGGTGGGAATACCAAAGTCATTAATTAGAGAGATCGGAAGTGAGGCCCAGTGAGAGATCGTTGGAGAAAATGTAACATTTATTGGATTGATTGTTTCACGATGATGGCATCCGCTCGAGAAGGTTTGGTGTGACACAGACTCATGAATCATATGTATCACAGGCATGCATATTGCCTACAAATTGTGAACGAACATTTTTAGCCTTGAAGAAAGCAGTCTTCTGGGATTTGGCACCGTGCATATGTGGTGTTAACCGACGTTTCGGAGGAACGTATCCTGCTTTTTACCGTTCTCACGGTCTTGTCGCTTGCAGATTTCTTATACTTTTTCTTCTACCCTGAAGATGGAGGCGATACGTTCCTCCGAAACGTCGGTTAACACCACATATACACGGTGCCAAATCCCACAAGACTGCTTTCTTCATAGTCACCGCCGTGAAAGCCTCAAATCTCACATATTTTTTTCCTTGATTTCTTGTGTTACTGTTAATGGGAAATTACGAAATTATGGAAAATTGGCATGGACTTTCGAACACATCGTTATAACTGCGTCCTGAACGATTCGCTGTAGGAACAGGATTACCTTATCACTTCGACATGACAATTGAATTACCGACGTTCTTATATTCGCATATATAATAACTTCAGGAACAGCTCAGATTTATGTGTACGGTTTGTAGTCACATTACTCTGTGTCTTAAGGAGCGTCACTTCCAACCATACTGCGGGCACAAATACTAAAGCGAATCTTTTAATACTGGGGGGGGGATTTTTTGACTAATTGAGAGGTTATGAATTCCTGGAGAAGACCTCCGTTACACAGAGCTACTTATGTATACTGCAGGCACAATGACGGATTTTTATTTTGAATAAAATTACCTCATAGTCCCCATCCTCCATAAAAACGTATTTCATCTGTTCAGTGATCAGAAATCAAATTTCAAATTCTACTGACCCTGAACTTAAAAAAAAAGCAGCAATTACAGCTCAGAAACACATNCCGTAGCCTACTGATGACGAAAGGAAATAATTTATGAAGACGTGGGCATAACCATTTTTTTTAATTCTGCACTTGATCCCCCTTATCCTACTGCCGGCCATTAATGAGGGCGAATCATTCGAAAATGTTAGGTTACTTATTGAAGTAAGCCTATGAGCCAATATGAACTGAGACATAAAATTCATCTTATTTTGTTCTTACAAGGGCCCTTGCTGTCAGGGTGTTTTAGTACCGTATGCCAAATCCAATCATTGGGTTATGTTTTATCACACTGACATGATGTGAGAAACTACCTGAAAGCTGTTAAATAGAAATCAAATCAGTCTTTGACAACAAAAACATTTAATACAAGTAGCGTAGCTACAAGCCGGAAGGTCGCGGGTTCAAGTCCCGGTGAGGTCATTGGATTTTTTTCAGTTGACCTAACCCTTCCAGCCACACTAGGCCGTGGGGTTTACTCAGCCTCTAACAGAAATGAGTACCAGGAATTAAATAAAGAATTTTCCTGGGGGGTAAAGGGCGGCCGGCGCGTAAGGCTGACAACCTTACCGCCATCTGCAAACCGATTGTCTAAATAATGTGGGACCCTCAACGTCTCACAACCCTATGGGCCTTCACGGCCTGGTGCAGGGATAGCTTTACTTTTTTTTTAACGATAATACGACAAAATCAAATAAAATAAAATAAAATAAAAACATTCAATCTGGCGTAATTTAGCACTTCATTTTTGGCGATTCCCTATGGAATTTGTATATAAGACCATATTAACTTCGCCATGTCTTGTCTATCTTTGTCTGTTTCCGTCTGTCCGAATGTAACAACTCGAAAACAGATGAAGAAATTTTCAGACTCTTTGTTGGAGAACTTTGCTAATGTCTGAATTAAGATTAGAACATTAACTTTCATTTTGAACAAAAACCTACATGCATCACTGCGTGCATCTCGTTAAATATCTGTTGCAGCGAAAATGTTTCGAACAAAAGTTATTATTAGCCATGGAGCTGAACCCTTCTTGAGGAGTCGCCAATTCTGCAGCTACTCTAGAATTTCCCAGCATTTTATGGAACCCGAAGGTTCATTACCGTGTTCACAAGAGCCCTCCATTGGTCCCTATCCTGAGCCAGATCAATCCAATCCATATCATCCCGTTCTATCTCTCTAAGATCCATTTTCTAACATTCCAAGTACCGAATCTCATATCCACTTAATAAAGAAAATTGAAACATATACTTTACGAGCAGTGTACACAATGGCCGTTTTCAGTGGATTCTACACATAGAGATAAATAAACAAAAGGGAGAAAATGGGCCAGAACTGTTATGCATTTATTTAATAATACTGTCACGTGTTGGGTAAGCACACGACAAATAACTTCACGCCGTTCTGGATCTAGGGAATTTATTGAACACTCGCTCTTACACTGATACAATTCACAGTTTCACAATTACTGCCGTCGGCAGTATCACAAATACTTCTCCTGTAGTCATTTCCATACAACTCAAAACAATGGGCTTCAACTCACTCCGGCGAATGCTAGACTGCAACTGACTGCTTAAAGCCAAAATCACATTGCGACTGACAGTCAGTCGGTCAGTAAGTCTTGGTGTCGAGCCCCATCTGCACCTTATGACCAGATATTTATTACTGTTTGACAGGTACAGTCCTGTTTCTGTGGGGCGCCATCTCTGACGAGAGGACGGGTCTGTCTTTTGCATATGCTGCTGGCCCTTGCCAGCGCAATCTTTCTTGGGTCCGAGTCCTTTGAGACTCGTGACCGTATTTTACTGTCTCAGAACTGAGACTTCCCTTTTCGTCGCCTCTTACGACTCGCAGGGTCACGGTGGAGGTGTTCGAACCCCCTCTCTCTGACTGCTTAGGCATTCCAGTTCTCTTATAAACCTTCAGCCGGACAGCAGAAAACGCAATTCGTTCCCTGTTGCGTAATCGCCGTGTTTACAGTCGTTGCTGGGCAACGTTGCCGAGAATTGTTTATTGCTGCGTAGCAACCAGCGTGCTTCGGCTCGGAGGAACACCGCTTTCCTTACTGTTACGTAACTTGGCAACCGACCGTTTATCAAGGGTCTGTCTTCGTGGTAACTCGTTCCACCTCCCGTTTCCCAGCAACGAATAGGCATGTCACAATATGATAACTTAATATGAGCCTTTATGATGTTTACTGCGTCTCTGATGGCCATCGCAGTTAATCGCAAAAAATTTATGAGGAATTAACGACTGAATCGATTAATTCAAGCATTAAAGCACATATAGGATTCAAGTAAGATGTAAGTACGTTTTATCAAGGACCTTCATGTATTACATAATAGTAACAGGTGTACTAAGCAAGTTTTCTGGTTTAGTAGTTTCCGACCTAATTATTCTATTAAAACAGTATAATTATCGAAGATATACTTTGTGTAATAAGGCATAAATGTTAGGTATGCCAATTCTAACACCAGATTTAGCTACAACTGAATAATTCAATTAATTTCTCTATTATTTGTGTGCCAAGTCATCAGCTACAAGGCGAATTACAGACACTACACAGTGTAGGTACAGGTAATTACATTATGGACAAACACAAAGTCATAGACTAATTAAAGGTAAGAAATTGTGGAAAAACACATTAATGCAGAGAAGTAAACAAACAAAGTAATGATAATGGTAATTATAATAATCATACAGAAGAAATATAAATAATCTGCATATATGAATATATATGAGAATTACAAAAAACAAACGAAATAAAAAATATCTGAAAAAAAAACATCTCTCAGGTCCCAGTATATGGCGTTCATGTTGCAAGAAGGGAAAGAAATTCTGAACTTTTTCAGCTCAGAAACCGACTTAATTCCCTATACTTCCTGATACTAAATATCAAGATATATAGATACGTTCGCAAGCTGCTTATATGGGTATGTTTTATTCCGAAAGAGCATAAATACAGGTATTCTAAAATGAGCATGATCTGTTAAGTAACTGGTCATAATAATAACGAAGTGAAGGAGCAACTAGAGAAGTATGAACTTAAAGATGGGTGGACATTTCGTCAGAATTTGTCAAATCAGGAATATATACTACCTACTATGAGGTATATATCTCCAAAACATCCATCTGGAAGACAGGGAACAGAAACGGCGAAACAAACAACAAAAACAAACTCCGTGATTTTAGTCCGCAAGCGAACTATACCGACCGAGCGACCGCCGCTTGTCGGCGAAGTTATTGTCAACTTTAGCGGATAGAGGGTGCCGTGTGGTCAGCGCAACGGATTCTCACGGCCGTTAATCTCAGTTTCCCAGACCGGAGCCGCTACTTTTCCATTGAAGTAGCTCCTACTTCTCAGAAAATCTGGTAGCGCCGGAAATCGAACCCGAGACCTCTGAATCTGTAGCCAGGAACTCTGACCACTAGACCACAGAGGCGATCTTAAGAAAAAAAAATGGGTTGTGGACATGGGGAATAAATGAAACTAACTTAAGATAATGTCTAATGTCGGGCTTATGCAGGCAAGTGGTGTTGAACCTTGGGGTCCTACTATCAGATATTTACGAGTAGTTAATAATCATACAACGACTAATGAGACTTCCATCCTTCCGATCAGTTGTATCAACATGCCAACAAGGTGAGGGATGGAACTCTAGCTCCTGTTTCAGGCAATCAATATTACTGTAACAACATTTCTTACCTAGCAAATATAAGAGTAGCTAATAATCCTTCGGTTCGGAGGTGAAGGCCTCGAATCTCGCCTAGAGATCCGATATTCTGATATTTTCTCTTGTCTCTACCGGCAAATAGCAAGGAGAGTGTTCATGTTTGTTGTTCATTTAACGACACTCTCAGTAATCCAGACCATACAGCGAACATAATGATGGATGAACATGGACACTGAATTGGAACGCACCTGGAAGAAACCGGGCGTGGCCTAATTTGAGGCATTATCCACTGGTCTCTATTCTGAACAAATGAATCCAGTCCATACCACAGATAAGAAACGTCTACGTCTAGGTCTTCCTAGTGTTCTCGTTCCTTAAGGTTTTCCTACCAAAACCCTGTATATATTCCTTTTCGCATCCATGTGTGCTACACGCCCTGCCAATCTCATGCTCCATGACATGATCATTCCAATTATATTTGTCAAGGACCAGAGGTTTTGCAACTCTTCACCGTGGAATTTTCTGTGCCCTGCATCATTTCATCCTCCTTAAGCTCGGATGACCGCCTATGTGGTCTAGTGGTCAGGGTTCCTGACTATAGATCCAGAGGTCCCGGGTTCGATTCCCGGGGCAACCAGATTTTCTGAGAAGTAGTGGGTCTGGAACGGGGTCCACTCAGCCTCGTGAGGATAACTCTGGAGCTATTTCAAGGAAATAGCGGCTCCGGTCTAGAAAACCGAGATTAAAGGCCGTGGGGATTAGTTGCGTTGACCACCCGACACCCTCTATCCGCTAAAGTTGGCACTAACTTCGCCGATAACCGACGGTAGCTCGGTCGGTATAGTTCGCTTGCAGACTAGAGACCACGGAGTTTAAGCTCGGATATTCTCCACATCACAAGGTAGCCCATTGTCACCACGGCATGTCGCATCCTCACGTTGCGAATGGAGGCAAGGGATCCCAGATTTTTTCCTATTTAACTCCAGTAATTATCCAATCTATCCATTAAGTGTGGATAATAAGTACATTTTGTGGTTAATTTACATATAGAAAAGGAAAGAGAGTACTTGACGTGGTGAGCATGTTCCAATGAACATGCTCAATATTTATTTTGACTGCTTAGTAATATGCAGTTAAGTGTTGTATTATTCGAATCTGGTGGGCAAATCTGATGGTTTAAATCTGTTTAGCCTCCTGATTTCTCCTTCGTCGTCGAGTCGTTTCTGTGCCAAGTCGTTCGGATGGGCTTAGAGTCTGCTTTTATACTTTTTGCTGTTTTTTTTTTTTATTTCCTCTCGTACTGTTGGTACATCTAGGTCCTTGTGTAGTACCGTGTTCGGCACATACCACGGTGCGTTAACTATTATTCGTAATACTTTGCTTTGAAATCGTTGGAGAATTTCTATGTTTGAGTTACTGGCTGATCCCCATAATGGTATCCCGTACGTCCATATCGGTTTGAGCATGGTTTTGTACAGTAAGATCTTGTTTTCTGTCGATAGCTCCGACTGCCTTCCCAGCATCCAATACATCTGTCGGAATTTTATTCCGAGTTGTTTTCTTTTGGTGTGAATGTGTTTTTTCCATGTCAGTCGTTTATCCAGGTGTATACCAAGGTATTTGGCATCTTCTGCTTGTGGTATCTGAGAGTGATTTAACGTTACTGGAGGACAGGTAGTGCGTTTCATGGTGAACGTTACATTCGTAGACTTATTTTCATTTGCCTTCATACGCCACTTTTTCAGCCAGTGTTGAATTTTATTTAGGTGGTCTTGTAAGTTCCTGGATGCGGATAGAGGATTGGTATGAGATGCCAGGATAGCTGTGTCATCTGCAAACGTGGCTGTTGTTGTCTTTCTAGTTGTTGGTAGATCTGATGTGTAGATCAAGTATAGCACTGGTCCTAAAACGCTACCTTGGGGTACGCCAGATGATATTGGGTATAGGTTTGTTAATGCCTCCTGTTGCTTTACAAAGTAGTATCTGTGTGTAAGATAGGATCTCAGAATTGCGTACATTTGATGCGGAAGTTTCTGTTTCATTTTGTAACATAGTCCTGCGTGCCAGACCTTGTCAAAGGCCTGTTCTATGTCAAGGAACACCACTGTGCAGTAATGTTTTGTTTCGAGATCTCTGTTTATTTGGTTGACTAGTCTATGGACTTGTTCCGTAGTTGCGTGCTTGTTTCTAAATCCGAATTGGTGTTTGGGAATTATGTTTTGATCTTCTATCACTGGTTTTATTCTTTTCAGTAGTAGTTTTTCTAGTACCTTGGATAGTACTGGTATCAGACTTATTGGTCTGTAGGATGTTAGTTCTTTCGTGTTTTTCCCAGGTTTTGGCAGCATAATTATTTGTGATATTTTCCATTGTATTGGGTAGTATTCTACTCTTAACACTGCGTTGAATATGTGTGTAATTTTTCGGATGCATTTTTCTAATTCTTCCAATATCTTTCCCGTGATTAAGTCGAATCCAGGAGCTTTTTTGGGGTTGATTTCTTTTTTGATGACCGTTTCCACTTCTTTATATTTGAAGTTTCGCATTGGTAGATTCATCTGATAGGGTGCATCTAGGAAGTTGTTGATTTCGTATTCTTCTTCTTGTGTGGTCTCAGTGTCGAAAGGTTTGAAGACCTTGAAGAGGTGTTTGGCGAATGTTACGGCCTTCTCTTGATTGCTTCTTGCCCAGTTGCCTTCGTCCGTTTTTATTGGTGGTGCTGGCACCTGAGGTCTTTTCAGTCTCCTCGTTGCTTTATAGAGTGAGTAATCGGTAGTTTCTGTTGCAGTTAATCCCTTTAGGTGCTCCTGGATGGCTTCATTTTTTTAGTTTTTGTAGTAATTTTCTTAATTCTTTGGTTTTTTATTGTAGATGCTCTTGTCAGTTCTGTTCTGGTAGTCTGCTATCGTTTTCGTACTCTTCTCTTTTCTGCGATTTTTGTTTAACAATAATTGGGCTGTTCTTTTTGATTCCCTTGTCATTTCGATCTGGTGTGGCTTGCCATGCGATCCCAGATATGGACGGCAGTTTTGAACATATTGAATAAGCAGTCGAAGAGAGCCGGTAAAGGGCGGTCATCGAGATAAGGGTTGGGTCGTGTGGTGAACATCTCCTGGCCGTAAAAAAAAAGATAGCTTGTTACGAAATGTTAGGCAAGGCCTTTGATTTAGACGGATTCGCTGGAACGACCTAGGCTAACAGAAATGGAATGAGGTCTGGCATACACATACAGACACAAAACATCGTAACAATATGCACACATTTGAGGATCTCTACTGGCTTCCGATAGCCAGGATGAAGTCCACTGATGGACAACGGCAGTGTTGAATGAAAATGAAACGATTGTCACACTGTACGTGTACATATAACCACGTACAAGACACTTTACAACTATGTGACTTAACTACTTTAAATAGCATTATTTTCCTGAAACATTATGTCGCTGTTCGAAGTGTACAAAATGCAGCAACGAAATTATAGGGCAGTGCTAGTGATCAAACTTCTGTGTGGCATCATTTTAGATTCTTTAGCGGAACGATTTAACAGTCATCCCCTGCTTCATTCACCCTGCAGCACCATCCCCGTCGGCAATATTTTCTGCAGTTGCTACAACAAAAAACAAACTCCGTGGCTTTAGTCCGCAAGCGGACTATACCGACCAAACGACCGCCGCTTGTAGGCAAACTTAGAAGTTGATACACAGTTCTTAATTAACCCACAATATTAATATCATTAGGATCAGCAAACATTCCGTTAGCGTTGCAATATTTTCTTTTCTTTCTTTAAGATTTGGGAGATGTAACAAAACGACAAATCATTGAATGGATCCAATAAAATTATGCTTCTAAAAAAGTAAAGTAAAGCTATCCCTGTACCAGGCCGTGAAGGCCCATAGGGTTGTGAGACGTTGAGGCTCCCACATTATCTAGACAATCGGCTCAAAGATGGCGGTAAGGCTATCGGCCTTACGTGCCGGCCGCGCTTTACTCCCCAGGAAAATTACTTAATTAATTCCTGGTACTCATTTCTGTTAGAGGCTGAGTCAACCCCAGAGCCTAGTGCGGCTGAAAGGATTAGGTCAATTGAAAAAAAAATCCAATGACCTCATCGGGACTTGAACCCGCGACCTTCCGGCTTGTAACATAGTGCCTTAACCAACTACCGTATTTATTTGCATCATGCATACTGCAAATAGAAAATCGTTAATTTAAGAATAAAAATTTATACTAAAATAGTTTTGTAATATTTCAGTCCTTAACTTGAGAAGCTATTGAAATCCCACTACATTAATGCAATTATATGTTTAAGATTCTTGAGATCAGTCATATTCATGACCAAACGCGATTTTGTAATTTGAAATAGTCACTTAAAATTCGAAGTTTTCATGACACATGGCAGTTCTATAATTTCGAACGGTTATTTAGACAGCCCACAGTTTCACGTTGCCACGTAATTCTTTAAGTTGAAACCGTTAACGACATCCGATATTCCTGTGACGTGACACAATTCTGTAATTTGAAATGATTATTGAAATCCAACGATTTATGACGTAATAATTTGTACGGATGGGTGTGAGATGGCCGCGCCATAACTCAGGCGGTTAGTCACCAGCTTCCCGCTGCGGCGGCCCGCGTTCGAGCACGGGTCTGGGCATGTGGGATTTGTGGTAGACAAAGTGGCACTGGGGCAAGTTTTCTCTGCCAATCTTCATTCCACCAATTGCACCACAATCATCATCATCTATCATCTCCAATTGCATCACAATTATCATCATCTATGATGCCGGGCTGGCACAAGAGGCAAGTAGTGGCAGCAGTACCAAGTGGACTGTCTCGCCCCAATAATAATATGGGCTCTGTATGGGGCTGAAACATGGACACTTAGGGCAGTAGATCAGAAATATCTGGAAAGTTTCAAAATGTAGTGTTGGAGAAGGATGGAGAAGATCAGTTGGACTGATTATGTGAGAAATGAAGAAGTGTTAATTAGAGTCAGTGAGCAGAGGAATATCCTACACGAAATAAGAAAACTGAAGGCTAATTAGATTGGTCATGTTTTAAGCAGAAACTGCCTTCTAAAATAAATTACTGAAGGAAAGATAGATGGGCGGATAGAAGTGAGAAGAAGACGAGGAAGAAGACGTAAGAAGATGCTGGATGACCTTGGGGACAGAAGAGGATACTGTCATTTGAAGGAGAAAGCTCTAGATCGCATTAAGTGGAGGAATTGTTTTGGAAGAGACTGTGGACCTGTCGTCTGACAGATTACTGATGATGATGATGATGATGATGATGATGATACTTAATATTTTGGTACGAGACCACAAATAGGACTCTGTGTACGAGCCCTTAACAGAAGTGCAAACAGCAATGATGCAATGATAATTAGCGGGATAAATCCGTCCCATTGTCACTGAATCCACCATGAATCCCACAGGGACTACGCTGGGACCGAACCCGGACTTCAACGTGAGAAGCATGTGACTAAATGCATGAACTACCACAGTCTATTTTATGATGGAGCGTAGAACAATTTTAATGCAGCCTGAATTCGTAAACCGAAAAGATTAGTGCAATAATCATATATTTTATCAACTGTCTACACTAAAGTAAACAAAACCTAAATGTGAAGTCTCGCATTTCACTGCTTAGCATAGACATAACGCAACGCAATATACCGTTAATGGGAACTTCGCATAAACTTTGGCTGAACAAAAATCCATCAAGTTCATTCAATGCTTGATTATGAATTTCCTGTGCACACTGCGGTTACATAAACCATGTGGGACCTCAACTGGATGACATATACAAAGGATGACCTCACAGAGTGTCTTGTCTATTCTGATGCGTGCGTCAAAACTGCCGACCATTTCAATCGTTACTGAATATGCATGCAAAGCACATTCAGACACATGATGGCTACAACATATATGAAGTACTCAAACCTAACAAAACAGCAACATCTAAAGATTAATATTTAGAACAAATTGAAGTGAAAACAGCAAAAGGAAGCGAGCAGGATAATTCACAATCAATATAATAAGTTTAACATGTTGCTTAATTACTACATTACAAGGGACTCTCTATCAACTGAATAACCTCGAATTATATCTAAAGAAGATCATAAATGCCGAAGGCTCATAACAAAAAGAGTATGTGGCCCATTATCCCAAAAAGCACTACGAAAGGCCGTGGCTTACATTCAACCGGAATACCTCCTGAATAAAAACTAGACGAGTTACTCTTTGCATAAATTTGTTCGGGGTAAAATATTAGGACGCCGGTCACGGTAGCCGAGCGGTCTAAGGCATGTACTGTCTTCGCTCGCTCGGAAACCGGGATAGTGGGTTCGAATCCCACTCAGGGCATGGATGTTTGGTTTGTGTGTGTGCGTTTCTCTGTCTTTGTGTACCGGTAGAGGACTTGTGACGAGCTGATCACCCGCCCAAGGAGTCCTACCGAATATGTAAGATCTAGAAAAACCGAAGAGAACGGAGAAATTCATGGAGGTAGGCCTAGGCCCTCTGGGGCTGTAGTGGCAAGGAAAAAAGAATTAGGACCCCGATCACGGTGGACGCGGGGTTTAAGGCATTAACCTTCTTCGCTCGCTCAAACACTGGGATCTTGGGTTCGAATCCCACTTAAGGCATGTATGTCTGTGTGCGTTTATTCTGTTTGTGTTGTCCTGTGCACAGGTAGCGGCCTTGCGACGGGCTGATCCCCCGTCCAAGGAAACCTACCGACTCTGTAAAAAGATTAAGTAACTGAAAAGCGGCCAATGCCCAATGATAGATAAAATATGAATACATGATAAGATAATAATGTTTTCGTCATCTTTAACCATCCCCTTGACGCTACATAATTTCTCCCTCAATTTCGGTAAGAATAATAAAACTTAAATATATAATAATTAAAAGGATCGACATATCTTCTAGAGCCCTTTCCTTTTTCCATCTGTAATGCAACAAATTAATAATATTAATTCACATTTAAATCATACAATGATCGTTAAAAGCATAAAATGTTACTAAAATTATTAAAATATTAAAATGTATATGTTGTTATGCTGCTACATGTTTTGGCCTTATAAGGCCATCTTCAGGCAAACAATTTATATGGATTCGAATTCACTGTACGCTAATCATACTACAGTGGAACCTCGCTTAACAAGCACCTCTCATAACGAGCAAAACAAATTGTAGTGGGATGACTCGCTTAACGAGCGATGTTTCGCATAACGAGTGATGAGAGGGGAAGTCCCGGATTGTGCACTTGCTACATCAGTCTGTGTTTAGCACTCATTCCGCTAGCATCTTAGTGGCGCTTGTGATCACACATTTTTCCAAACTTGTGTTCAGACATATTTACAAACTTGTGTTCAGACATATTATTTGTGATTATTTTTTGTGCAAAGTTTAATAACCCTTGCAAAAAGTCTCCGAATAAAAAGCCGCAAACAGAGAGCCATAAGAGAATAAAAATAACCGTAGAAACGAAACGTAAAATCATTGAAAAGCGAGGGTGTCGCGTGGTCAGCGCAACGAATTCCCACGGCCGTTAATCTCGGTTTTCCAGATCGGAGCCACTACACCCTCGATTTGAAAAGCGATCTAAAAAATACAGACTTCATGTTCATTGTATCATACATCGTGAACTCCCCTTAGCTAAATATTTCAAACGCGAAATGTTATGAAGAAGGGTCCAGAAATAGTGAAACATATCCGTTCCAAGGCGAAAATCAGAAACCTGCTTGAAAAACTGAATCCTGAAGAGAGACTTATTGATACTTCTCTCTGCTACCTCGCGAAGGATTTATCAACCAGCATTTTCTTAACTAGGTCTGTTGAAATACCGGAGCCTGTTGTTAATTTCCTTAAATGAAAAAAGGAGTCTTATCCTTAACTGGATGATGACGTATGCATACGGATCTGTGTTTCTACTGATATTATGCAACATTTATATACTTTCAACCTGGCACTGCAGGAAAGGAATAAAATTATTTCTGACCTTGCTGAAGACGGTTGCAACACGAAATGATTTCAAGAATCTAACCACCTTCCTCATCTACTGAACAGAATACTTACTTACTTACTTACTCACTCATGGATCTGAGCCCTTCTTGAGGAGCCGCCAAATGTGCAGCTACTCAAGAACTTCCCAGCATTTTGTGGAACCCGAAGGTTCATCACCGTGTTCACAAGAGCCCTCCACTGGTCCCTATCATGAGCCAGATCAGTCCAATTCATACCATCCCATCCTATCTCTCTAAGATCCATTCTAATATTGTTCACCCACCTACGCCTTGGTCTTCCCTGTGGTCTCTTTCCTTCTGGCTTTCCCACCAATATCCTATACGCAATCCTCGTCTCCCTCATTCGTGCTACATTACCTGCCCACCTCATTCTCCTTGAATTGATCATTCTAATTATACTTGGAGAAGAGTACAAGTTATGAAGCTCCTCATTATGCAGTTTTCTCCAACCTCACTGAACAGGATAAGCAACTGAAAATATCACAGACGTAAAAAAGGAAAGATTACTTCATGAATGTCATGCTAGGATTGATAATCTTCAGACGCCTGAAGCCTGTTTCGCCATCCTGGGCAAATCTGTCCATGGTCCGTTAGCAAACTCCCAAAATGCTGCTAGTGGAAACATCTGCTGCAGATACGTAACAACTGGGCACCCACTATGATCCCTGTCTGCAGATGATGCATGGGTCTTAGTCTATATTCTGGCTGGAGATTCAAGAAACGAAGTATCGATTTAAAAAGTATATTTTCGACTTATTTCAAATATTCACGATGTGTTGCACGTATATTCAATTCTATTTATCCCCTTCACCATATTTTTTTTTCTAAAGATATAATGTACGTTAAATATAAATTACTGCATGATTTGGTCTTTCGGCCATCGTCAGGTAATGTACATTCACTGTTCGCTTGACTGCTCCTTCACTACATTAGCTAACGTTTATATTCGATATTTTTTTTATTTTATTGTTCAACTCTGCGTTGAGATATCGTCGTTAAAATGTTAAATATTAAACCAATTAAAATTTGTAATATAATGTTATTTACTTATTCTGCAATCATTTAATTCTAATACGTTTTTATTTTTCTTTCGTAGATATATAGGGGTATGACAAAATTACAGAAAAACTACACATACTGTACATATTAGAGGCACGGGAGGGCCTCGCCACGGATCAAGCGGTTAGTCGTTGGCTTCCCACCGCGGCGGCTCGGGTTCGATCCCGGGTTTGGTCAAGTGGGGTTTGTGGTGGACAAAGTGTCGTTGGGGCGCTTCGGTTTCCCCTGCCAATCTTCATTCCACCAAATTCTCCATCATCATTATCACCCGGGGCAGGCTACAATAGACCAATCAGTGGCCGCCGTGCCGAGTAGACCCAGTAGGACTCCACCCCCCACTAAGCGAATTAAAAAAAATAGAGGCACGCGGTAGCGTAGTTGTTTGAGGCACTATGCTACAAGCCGGAAGGTAGCGGGTTCAAGTCCCGATTAGGTCTTTGGATGTTTTCTTTTTAATTAACCTAATCCGTCCAGCCTCACTATGGCCCTGGTGTCGAATCAGCCTCTAACAGAAATCAGTACCAGGAATTAATTAATTTTCCTAGGAAGTAAAGCGCGGCCGGTGCTTAAGGCTGACAAACTTAACGCCATCTTTGAGCCGATTGTCTAGATAATGTGGGACCCTCAACGTCTCACAAGCCTATGGGACTTCACGGTGTGTTACAGGGGTAGCTTTACTTTTTTTTCTACTTACTTTACACATTCCTTTATTAATATGGTGCTGGGCCGCCTTTTCTTTTTAATGCAGCTGCAATACTTCTTGGAACGGACTCCTTCAAGTTCTGAACGGTCTCTAGCGGAATTTTATACCATTCTTCTTAAAGAACATCTTTAAGTTGCTTTAGACATGTTGGAGGTGGGAATCTGTTCCTCACTCCAGTCTCCAGAACTGACCAGATTTCTCAATAGCATTCAAATCTGGTGACTGTGCTAGACAGGGAAGATACTGATGTTCGCATTCATGCTCTTCAAATCATGACTGAACAGTTCCAGCTGTGTGAATGGGGGCAGTCATCTTGGAAAACTGTATCATTGTTTGGAAATAACGTCTGGACAATGGGGTGCACCTGATTACTCAACCTGTTCACGTACTCCCTTGCAGTAATTCGACCATGATGGGTAATAATGGTACCAACAGAACACTGCACCACGATATTGCTGCCCAAACCATCACAGAACCTCCCCCTTGTTTCACTTTTGGAACCAGGCATTCCGGATTGTAGGTTTTATTGGGTGTTCTCCAAACGCAAACTCTTCCTGATGTAGGGAACAGCGTGAAGGGCGACATATCTGGCCACACCACGCACGCGTTTCCAGTTGTCTGATGTCCAGGTTTTATGGTCGTGACATCATCGTTTGCGCATCTGGGCATTACTTTCTGTAATCAGAGGTTTAGCAGTTGCAGCCCTACCGTGGATATTGGATTTGTGAAGCTCACGTCGGGCAGTTTTTGTGGAAACAGGGTCTTCAGTTCTGCTGTCACCTGTGCTGCAGTAGTTCTGTGATTTTTCCAAACAGTCCGTCTCAATGCACGACGTTCTGTTTCTGTCAGTGTTGATTTTCGCGCACTGTTCCTCTTCGCTGATGCTGTCTTCCAATGGTTTGCGTATGCCGACATAACCTTAGAAACTGCCGCTCTCGTTACACCTGATAATGCGTCAGTTTTGCTCACAGATGCTCAAGTTAAACGCGTACCAACGAAGAGTTCCCTTTCAAAATCGGACAAGTCTCCTATTTTCCGATTCTTTTACCCGGACTGTCGCTCAACACAATCACTAATGCATTTACGCGAGCACTACAGAGTATAAACAAACGGAAGAACATCCAGGGTTGCCAACTGAAGTTCTTTTAGTATCGCTAACACATTCTAATTCTCAGTTTCTTACTGTTTCCATTATTTTGTTCACCCACTGTGTATTTCTCTATGTTGTCTTCTGTTTTTATATATGCAACATGAAACCTTTCACTGATGGCTTCTTTTTTCTGTGGTAGGATTGTCGTCTTGTTTATCATTAAGTCCCACATTACGTTATGGAATTAATTCTGGTTATGACCATATGGTGTTCTTTTTTATTTTTGTGTTCTGGTGGCGGGATTCTCTCTTTATGGTTATGATCTAATAGTCTCGATTTTTTTCTGTGTTCTGAGAGCAGATTTCTGTTGTGACGTTCTAGCGTTGGTAGTGGTCCTATGGAACCGATTCTCAGTGCAATGCCTGTCTCTCGAACCATATTCAATCTCTATTAACCCCAATAATTTCGGTATCCTACCAATACAAAGATGCCCGAATATACCATGAAGGTCCTCATCATATTCCTTATTATTGTTCTTCCTGTCGCCGTGGTTATCATCAACAACAACAACATGTCAGAATAGAGGGTTCTATTTAATGAGATGGGAAGTACTCAGTGACAATGGGCCAAACAAGAGCGATTTGAAAAAAGAATCCTGTATTGACGTGAATATTCCAGCACATCCCTCACGCTTCAAGGTCCTAGAAACAGATAAACATATCAACAGTAACCCAAAAAAACATTGCCTCATTTCGCCTAATTTCCTCGTGTCTTCTTTCTTGGAATGTTTCTCATAATAACACAACGTTCCATTTGTTCAATGCGACCATTAAAAAACACCGCCTTCAGATCGACCTTCAACAACGCATAGGAAATTCAAGAGACCTTAAATGAGGATGTACTCATCAGAACGTTAGACTCTCCTTACGTAACATGTAATTTCACTGGTTAGTCCTTCCTTGGGCCGCGCCATAGCTCAAGCGGTTAGTTTCTGGTTTACCCCCGCGACGGCCCGGGTTCGATCACGGGTCTGGTCAAGTGGGATTTGTGGTGGACAAAGTGGCGCTGGGGCAAGTTTTCTCAGAGTACTTCGGTTTCCCCCGCCAATCTTCATTCCACCAATTGCTCCACAATCACCCTCACCTATCATCTGGGGCTGGTACAATAGGCCAGAAGTGGCCGCAGTACAAGGGACATAGTCCCACCCTACTAGCAATTAAAAGTAACAGTCCTTCCTTTGCGAAGAAAAACGGTTCATAAACTCCATGTGAGATGTAAAATAAACAAAGCTAGTAAAAGGTAAAGTTGTACCTGACCTTAAGCACTACACCATGAAGGCGTATGGGGGAGTGGCTGTATAGACCCACGTTTTCTTTACCTCGGCTATAGTTGGAGGTGAGTTATCAGCTTCACGCCCAGGCCGCTTTACCCCCGGGGGAAAGAGCCTCCGATACCCATTGTATAGGAGGTTGTGTAGATCCCAGAGCCGGTCTGGACGCGATCGAGAAGCGAAAATTTTAAACCTTACCGGAACTCGAATTCCGACCTCTCGATCATCTAACCCGTAGCCAGTCGCGATACCGACTGCGCTATCCCGGCTCTCACACAGCCAGTGTTTTATATTAATATAATCACGATGTGTATTCTAAGGAACATGTTTCTTCTTTTTCTATATGAATTTAAAAATCTCTTTTCTTGGTCAACGTTCACGGGTACGTATGTGCTGAGTGTACCAAGGACGGAAAATTTCCACTGCAAAAGGTTACTGATAATTTCATTTGACATTCATACTGCAGGCAACGTATTACATTGCACTCCCTCGGCATGTCACAGAAGGGTTATCAATAAATTCATGGAAAGCCCCTCTGATGTACCCAAATATTCCATCATTGACTTGCAAATCGTGGAAGTTGACGACTGTACAGGCTGTCCCAGAAATAAGTACACAGAATTGTAGGGTGAGTAACAAGACAGAAAACAACGAGAACGGTTTATAGAAACATGCGCCCGGAAACGCTTTAGTAAGGTACTTGGACAACAGTACGCTTAGAGCTGTGGGTACAAAAGTTAACACATGCTATGGACACTATTGAAGGACAGCGGTGTTTAGATTGGACAATTTGAATGACTACTTTATCTCTTATTATTAACTTCCCCATTCGACAACAAAACATATCGCCATAATGTTACCTGCAGCAGTAGAATAATAGAACTTTAGTTGCAGAATAGTTTTAATGTCATAGGAGAGTGCATATTGAGTTAAACATTTCTCAAACCACAAAAAAAAAAAACTCCGTGGCCTGCAGTCCGTAAGCAAACTATACCAACTGAGCAACCGCCGCTTGTCGGCGAAGTTAGTGCCAATTTTAGAGGATAGAGGGTGTCACGTGGTCAGCGCAACGGATCCCATGCCCGTTAATCTCGGTTCTCTAGACCGGAGCCGCTATTTCCTTGAAATAGCTCCTCAATTATCCTCACGAAGCTGAGGGGACCACGTTCCAGACCCACTATTTCTCATAAAATCTGGTAGCGCCAGAAATCGAACCCGGGAACTCTAGATCTGTAGCCAGAAACCCTGACCACTAGACCACAGAAGTTGGCACTAACTTCGTTGACAAGCGGCGGTCGCTAGGTCGGTATAGTTCGCTTGTAGACTACAGGCCACGGAGTTCCTTGTGAAACCTGCCTTGTCAGCGAAGATGACAAGGGTGATAGAGGATCTTCAACACACTATCGAAGACACCACTGGAAGTTTTTTTGACATAGGCGAAAATCCAGCGGATTTTGAGCTTATACCCCTTTCATATGGAATGGGAATGTTCATGGTAACCCACCAAACGCAGTGCGCGCCGCATGTTCGGCAGAAACCTGGTACGGGGGTTCTCCTCTGCGAGCCTCAGTATGCGCTCGTCCACATCAACTGTTCCCGTATTTCTCCGTATTCCGCGGTCTACCGCAAAGGGGCGAACGGTACCGGTCACCCTGATGCGGCGATCAATGGCGTGACACGTGCGTGGGTACAAAGTCTAAGTTGAAGATACCTTTCCGTGTGAATCCTTACAGCTCTTATACCATTACGAATCGAATGCACACTGGCATATTCTCGGAATACTTTAAGCACAGATTTACAAAGCATTTTTATATCTGTATGATTCTTCTTGCCGGTCACGGTAGCCGAACAGTTTGTGGCATGCACTGTCTTCGCTCGCTCGGAAGCTGGGATCGTGGGTTCGGATCTGTTTCCTGTGAGGTACGAACTGAATTCTTATATATTATTCTTATACACTGCCGGTCACGGTAGCCGAACAGTTTGTGGCATGCATTGTCTTCGTTCGCTCGGAAGGGAATGGGTTCGAATACCACTCAGGACATGGATGTTTGGTGTTTATGTGTGTGTGTGCGTTTTTCTGTGTTTGTGTACAGGTAGAGGCCTTGCGACGAACTGATCACCCGCGCAGGAGCCCTACCGAATGTCTGAGATCTAGTAAATCGAAGTGAAATGGAGAGTTTCATGGAGGTAGCCCAAGGCCCAAATTTGGGCTGTAGCGCCAAAGCAAAAAATATTCTTAATGGGATGAGACTAAGTGCCTTGTACTGCGGCCACTACTGGCCTATTGTACCAGCCCTAGACGATAGATGACGCTGACTGTGGAGCAATTGGTGGAATGAAGATTGGAAGGTGAAACCGAAGCAGTCGGAGAAAATCTGCCCCAGCGCTACTTTGTCCACCACAAATCCCACAAGACCAGATCGGGGCCGCCGCGGTGGGAAGCCAGCGACTAACCGCTTGAGCTATGACGCGACCCTGACTTAACAAAGTAATTATAACATTGCACGTGTAGTACAATGGAAATTTATGTCTGTTGTCACATGCCAGTTTGTGTACGTGGTCAACTCACTATCACTATAAACACGACAAGTGTATGTTCTGTTCTAGAAAGGGGAAGACGGTACTGATAAAAGACAAGTAAACATTCGCATCGCCCACTCTAAACTCCAGTTCCGTTTAAAAATAACCCCAGCATGTATGCCTTTTGTAACCAAATTTCTAATCATACTGTTGCAGGAACGTCTTCGAATGGATCTAGTTCGTTACCGAAACAGTGAGGACTCGTGTTTATGTAAAGTGTTTTCACTGTTTTTGAACACAGTGCGCACTCTCCAGCTATCTGTATTTCTTCGTGGGGAAACCTGTATATTTCATGAGAAAAGTCAAAGGTCACATCTTAGGATGTCTCTTTGAACAAGAAATTTTTATATGTACCAGCAAAACAAAAATGTCGTCCGTAAGATAAAAACTGAAACACAATAGCAGAAAATGTGAACAAAAGAGCTCTTCGAATGAAGAACCGATTACAGATGGCCTCAAGATAAGTAACAGGGCTACTCGTAGCTTGATGTACGTGTCAAAAGCTCCACTAAACAAAAACAGAATCTTACATAAGAGTATAACTTATACGGGAGCCGGGATAGCTCAGTCGGTATAGCGACTGGCTATGGACTGGACAACCGAGGGGTCAGAGTTTGAGTACCGGCAGGGTCAAGAATTTTCTCTTCTCTACGTCGTCCAGACCGGCTCTGGGACCCACCCAGCCTCCTATCCAATTTGTACTGGGGGTAAAGCGGCCGGGGTGTGAAGCTGACCACACCTCCAACCAGTGCCGAAGTAAAAAAAAAATGTAATCTATACATCCATTCCAAAATACGCCTTCAGGGTTTAGCGCTTAATTAGCTGAGCACAGTATAAGTATATGAGACTGAGGGTGTTTGAGAACAGGGTGTTGAGGAGAATATTTGGACCAAAGAGAGATGAAGTCACAGGAGGTTGGAGAAAACTGCATAATGAGGAGCTTTATAACTTGTACTCTTCTCCAAGTATAGAATGATGAAGTCAAGGAGGATGCGGTGGGCAGGTCATGTAGCACGAATGGGGGAGACGAGGAATGCGTATAGGATATTGGTGGGAAAGCCAGAAGGAAAGAGACCACAGGGAAGACCAAGGCGTAGCTGGGTGGACAATATTAGAATGGATCTTAGAGAAATAGGATGGGATGGTATGGATTGGATAGATCTGGCTCAGGATAGGGACCAGTGGAGGGCTCTTGTGAACACGGTGATGAACCTTCGGGTACCATAAAAGGCTGGGGAATTCTTGAGTAGCTGCAGAATTGGCGGCTCCTCAAGAAGGGCTCAGCTCCATGAGTAAGTAAGTATGTACAAGTATATGAATGTACACAATAAAGTGAGATGCTTTTGGTGGAAAAGTAGCCGATATTTACACTTGATTTTGAGTCCGATATAAATACATAAATGTATTTTATTGCGGGTAAAGCTAAAGTTGTCCCTGTGCCTAACTAATTAAAACTCTACACCATGAAGGCGTATCGGGGGATTTGTACAAATCGCGGACCGGTTTGCACCTTGCGAAATTTCCAATTGATGCGGAGAACCATGTTTTGCAGGCGCTGCAATTTTAAGAGGTAGGTGGCTGCCGCAGCCGATCAGAGTGTCCGCGCGGTCTAAGGCACGAACCGTCACATACACAGCTCCCCGTGGTGTTATGATAGTGCGTTCAGCTAGGTGAAAACTTCGCAACACCGCTGACCCGGCCCAACATTCCTCACAGATTGTTACTGTAACTGCTGATAGCAGAATGAGTCATTAGCGCTGATAAACGCGCGCCGTTACAGTTACAGCAGCAATCTGTGAGGCATATTGGGCCGGTCAACGGTGTTGCGAAGTTCCTCCTTGATTGAACACCCTGTACTATGCTGTAGCGGAGCTGTTCTGTGTGGAGGCAGCGGCCTTGCGACGGGCTGATCGCCTCCTGATCGTCCTACCGCTCTGTAAAAGATTAAATAACTGAAAAATTGGCTAAGGCCCAACAAAGGGCTGTAGAGCCCGTGATCAATGAGTGAATCTGCTATAATATGATTATCAACATTTTAGTTATAACGCGACTGATTTTTTTTCTTGGCACTACAGCCCCAGTGGGCCTAGGCCTACCTCCATGAACTTCTCCGTTCACTTTGGTTTTTCTAGATCTTAGACATACGGTAGGACTCCTTGGGCGGGTGATCAGCTCGTCGCAAGGCCTCTACCTGTACACAAACACAGAAAAACGCACACAAACATCCATGCCGGCTTCCGAGCGAGCGAAGATAGTGCATGCCTCAGACCGCTCGGCTACCGTGAGCGGCAGTGTATAAGAATAATATATAAGAATTCAGTTCGTACCTCACAGGAAACAGATCCGAACCCACGGTCCCGGCTTCCGAGCGAGCGAAGACAGTGCATGCCTTAGACCGCTCGGCTACCGTGACCGGATGACTGATTTTAAGTGCCATAATTTTTATTTTCTTGACTGAAATTTTCAGGCTATGCATCATACTAGTACTGTTAAAGCCATAAACTGAAAGCTGTCATTTATCTTCACTTACTTGGTCACTCGCGAACAGTACCGTATTTAAGTACTGACCTTGTCTTCTAATTCCGATGTCAATTAAGACTAGGAGCACTATTTTCACATAAACGTACAATTGTGTTCTCGTTCGATATGGTGCAATTTAAATAGCACTTACAGATTACATAAGACAATGTATGTACACACTCACAGGGCTACGTCCACAGTTATCGAAAAGACTGAAGGTCATAAGGTTCGAAAACGCGCTGTAAAACACAACGTTAGTAATATCCCAAGCTTCTAGCCTACTGGATGAGATAACAGGCAATGCTAGACACATCGACTTCCTTATCATTCTGACTCCAACCATCCTATCACAGAGAATATTCGTTTGATTTTTTACGTCCAATCTTACAATTTTACTGTATAACTAAAAGTTAAAACTGATAAAATTAAAATGCATTTATAAAGTAACGTCAACAATAAATAAAATGATGAAGAAAGATGATTGAAAGAAATTTACATCACGCAGTCGTCAGGAAACAAAAATTCAAGACCGTCCGTCTTCTCTTGTTTTATTCTGTTTAGAATGATCAAGTCAAGGAGGATGAGGTGGGCAGGTCATGTAGCACGAATGGGGGAGAAGAGGAATGCATATAGGATACTGGTGGGAAAGCCACAAGGAAAGAGACCACTGGGAAGAACAAGATGTAGGCGGGTGAATATGGATCTTAGAGAGAATGGGATGGTATGGATTGGACTAATCTGGCTCAGGATCGGGACCAGTAGAGGGTTCTTTTGAACACGGTAATGAACGTTCGGGTTCCATAAAACGCTAAGAAATTCTTGAGTAGCTGCAGATTTGGCTTCTCCTCAAGAAGGGCTCAGCTAATAAGTAAGTACAGCGTTATCAGTCTAGTCCCATTGCGCATGCGCGTTATTATAAGGAAAGTAATCAAATCTACACTGATGTCCCAACGTACCTGTCAGCCATCCGCCGATGAGTGAAAACATCCAAGCAGCGGCGATTGTTGAGGACACGATACATTCATGCCATTCTGTAGACAGCTTGAATTCATCCCTGCCACAAAGAGAAATCACATTTGAATATGTTCACTCACAACTGACTCCAAACCAAATCCACACGATCCAACCATCCTCAAAAGTGTAAACAAAATTTAAAGGTAAATTGGTCTAAATGTCGCAAATACTCTGCTATTCATTTGGAACTAACAAAGAACGCCACCACGCGATCCAACACAAGAGCGATATGAATCAAGTTCGCATCTACACAGTTGATTTCCTTAAGATATGTCTCCAAAATTACCTCTCTCCAAAAGCTATCCACCCAAAATAGTTTAAACACTTTTTGTTTCTTGTGCAGCCATTCTTACTTTCTGTATAATTAATACAAAACTCCGTGGTTTTAGTCCGCAAGAGAACTACACCGACCGAGCGACCGTCGCTTATCGGTGAAGTTAGTGTCAACTTTAGCGTATAGATGGTGTCGCGTGGTCAGCGCAAAAGATCGCACGGCCATTAATCTCGGTTTTCTAGACCGGAGCCGCAATTTACTTGCAAAAGCTCCTCAATTACCCTCACGAGGCTGAGTGGACCCTGTTCCAGACCCGCTACTTCTCAGAAATTCTGGTAGCGCCGGGAATCGAAACCGGACCTTTGGATCTGTAGCCAGGAACTCTGACCACTAGACCACAGAGGCGGTTAAAGATTTTGAAACTGGTTATCTTCCGCCGGGAGAGAGGCCGATACGTGGCTCCCAGTTTTTCCTGAATAATGACTTGCCTCTCATAATTATTGGCTTAAATCTATTCTAATTGACGATTAAAGTCTTAACACATACTCTAATTGAAAAAAAAAATGGTTGTGAGGATACAAACTCTATTGAGTGAGACGAGCGTCCAGTGACGGAATTCATAGTTATCATTTTAAACTTTTGACCTTTACTATCGGAGTTATTAATCTTCAAATTATTACATTCTCTTTTTTTAACACATTCTAGAATCAGCCTTTGTTATCAGAAACCGAAAGTTCAATGTCGTCAAAAACAAAGTCCGCTACTGTACACAATCCATCTTCCATTCTTGCAACCTATTTTCTGATATGAATATTAATCTGACGTCCCTCTATGTCCTTCCTGTTTTTCAAGCGACTATTCATCAAAAGGCTTACAAACAAGAATACTGCATTCGTCTCGTGCATGCGAACCATATGTGCACCCCACCGCAACCTGCATTTCACATCCTCGACAATTTTAGGCAAATTACGTGAATCACGAAACTCTTATGTTAGTCAATATCTTCATTTCCAGCTTAATTTATCTTGCTGAAGTCCATGTTTCTCTTCCTGAGGAATTTAATTTCAAACATTCGTCATTTATGTCAGATCTGGGCTCCTCACGGTACATTGCGCTTGGTCCTTGATGGCTACTTGCTTGGCTTAATCTTCGACGCTGAAGACGGAGGCAGTACATTCCTCCGAAACACAGGTCAACTTCTACTCGACTACCCGGCGCTATATTCCAGAATATAGAGCTCTTCACTTATAATCTATGTTCTCTCCTCAAAACATGGGACCACGCTTTGCGACTACTGTCATGGCGTTATTCAGGGGGTCGGACCCAGCCAGAGATTTCATACTTACTAAGAGAGCTGGGCCCTTCTTGAGGATCCGCCACTACTGCAGCTACTCAAGAATTTCCCAGCATTTTTTGGAACCCGAAGGTTCATTGTCGTGTTCACAAGAGCCTTCCACTGGTCCATATCCTGAGCCAGATCAACACAATCAATATCATCGTATCCTATCTCTCTTAACATCCATTTTAATATTGTCCACTCACTCACGCCTTGGGCTTCTCAGTGGTCTCTTTCCTTCTGGCTTTCCCACCAATATCCTATATACATCCCTCTTCTTCCCCATCCGTGCTACATGCCCTGCCCCACCTCATCCTTCTTGACTTGATCATCCTAATTATAGTTGGAGAAGAATACGGAGATTTAAGGCCGCGCCACAGCTCAAGCGGTTAGTCGCTGGCTTCCCACCGCGGCGGCCCGGATTCGATCCTGTGTCTGGTCAAGTGGGATTTGTGGTGGACAAAGTGGTGCTGGGGCAGGTTTTCTCCGAGTACTTCGGTTTCCCCTGCCAATCTTCATTCCACCAATTGCTCCACAATCACCCTCACCTATCATCTGGGGCTGGTAAAATAGGCCAGAAGTGGCCGCAGTACAAGGGACTTAGTCCCACCCCACTAGCAATAAAAAAAAAAAAAGAATACTGCCGCCTATTGGCGAAGTTAGTGCCAACTTTACCGGATAGAGAGCGTCACATGGTCAATGCAACGGATTACCACGGCCGTTAATTTCGGTTTCCTAGACTGGAGCCGCTATTTCTTTAAAATAGCTCCTCGATTATCCTTACGAGGCTGAGTGAACCTTATTCTAGACCCACTACATCTAAGAAAATCTGGTAGCGCCGGGAATCGAACCCGGACCTCTGGATCTGTAGCCAGGAACTCTGACCACTAGACCACAGAGGCGGTCCATTCCAGGCATCAAATTTATTAAATCCTTATTGCTCGATAATGTATAATTTCCTGTCCACTCATACGAAACATTATAGTAGAGGGCTCTCCATTTTTGTGTTAATGGTCGGCAGTGCTCCAGAAGTAAAGTAGAAAGGGTTTCCAGAACTGGTTGGACATGTTGTCCACGCGCAAGAGGGATTGCCACAACCAACGAAATTCACTTCATGCACTTGGAATATTACATGTTGGATTAAGGCCTAATGGAGCACACACTTGCGCAGATTCCCTCAAACATTTCAGGAATTATTTTAACAAATACAGAAATTCAGAAACCGATACGAAGGTCTCACACTATGAAAACTGAGGCTCCAAAGGCGGAGACTATGAGTCAGACTGTTTTCTGAGATGTCACGTCGTGTAGTTTGAAAAAAAAGTTCGACGACGTTTCGGAGGAACGTACCGCTTCCATCTTCACAGGAGAAGGGTACGAGTAATGGTATACCTCGAAGATGAAGGCAAAACGTTCCACCGAAATATCGGTAAACCTTTACCAAACCAAAGCACACATAAGTCTCACTACAAGAGCGTGGAAGTATCAATCAAATAAATATTAAAATCTTCCGGGACATAACATGTATTCGCTGAAAGTCACCTCCATCTTCAGGGTCCAGAAACCAACGTGAGAACAGGTGGAAAGCAGAGTATCAATCAAAGTGTTTCCTGTATTATCAAAATTAAGTGGTAAAATAACTTTCAATTGTGTTATTGCCTCTGTAACCGTTGTGAGAACAAAAGGCAGTCATGCCTGCTGACTCAGATTATGCAACACTACTTACGACTGGCTATTTTCAAATCGCCGCTTCCCACGACCATATACAAATGAACTATCCACGTGCACTATACGGCCTTCATTCTAGTGTGGCAGGATATGAAACCGAGAGAACATAAGCGATGGTCTATTACAAAGAATAGACAGAGCGTAAAACTGTTTCGTTATTGAATCACATGGACGGAAGAAATATTTTACGTTATTTTGAGCGAGGGTGACTAAACACTTCATACTTATGTAACAACGAACAAAAAATTCATATGGAGTACTTAAAGTGAAGGACACATACACAGAATCCATCTGAAATAAACGTCTTCCTTTCTGGGAAGGGGACCGCCTCTGTTGTCTTGTGGTCAGAGTTTCTGGGTACTGCTGCAGAGGTCCCGGGTTTGATTCCCGGCGCTGCCAGATTTTCTGAGAAGTAGTGGGTCTCGAATGGGGTCAACTCACCCTCGTGAGGATAATTGAGGAGCTATTTCAAGGAAATAGCAGCTACAGTCCAGAAAACCAAGATTAACGGCCGTGGGGATTCGTTGCACTTACCATGCGACACCCTCTATCCCCTAAAGTTGGCACTAAAATTCGCCGACAAGCGGCGGTCGCTCAGTCGGTACAGTTGGCTTGCGGACTACAAGCCACGGAGTTTTTTGGTTTTGTTGTCACTATACACTTCATACTTATGCATCAACGAACAAAAATTTATATGGAATACTTAAAGCGAAGGTTACATATACAGAATCCATCTTAAATAAATGTATTTCTTTCTGAGAATGGCATCTCAGTGTCATACTTACTTACTCATGGAGCTGAGCCCTTCTTGAGGAGCCGTCAATTCTGCAGTTACTCAAGAATTTCCCAGCATTTTGTGGAAACCGAAATTCATTGCTGTGTTCACAAAAGCCCTCCACTGGTCCCTATCGTGAGCCAGATCATCCCCATCTTAGCCCTAAGATCCATTTTAATTATGCCCACCCACTTACGCCTTGTTCTTCCCAGTGGTCTCTTTCATTTCAGTTTTCCCACCATATCCTATATGCATTCCTCTTCTCTCCCATTCGTGTTACATGTCCTGTCAATCTCATTCTCCTTGATTTAATCATTCTAATTATACTTGGAGAAGAATACAAGCTTTGAAGCTACTCAATATGCAATTTTTCTCCTACCTCCTGTCACTTCATGTCTCTTGGGTTCAAATATTCTCCTCAACACCCTCTTCTCAAACACCCTCAGTCTATGTTCCTCACTTCATGTCAGAGACCAAGTTTCACACCCATACAGAACAGGAAAAATTATACTCTTCTTTTGAACATTTTTGTAACAAGCTATTTTTTACGGTGACTTTTTAGCCCTACGTCCAACACCCCCAGCTGGAGGACCACCCCTTGTTCACTGTCCGCGACTGCTTATTCGATATATTCGCGGTGTCCCTCCATACCTGGAGGGCGTCTCTTCTATCAGCAACCTGAGGACGCGTCATGCCGTCGAGACAAGGGTCCCACCAAACACGGTCTCCGTTTCAGACTGTCAAAGAATCCCATATCATCATATTTCCGTAAATGTTTCGTTATGAAGCGAAATCAGTCTCATCTTCTAGGGCTTCGTGACAAAGAAAGAAAACTGATAATTGTAAAAATACGTTTAACTGCAGATCCCTCCATTGCATTATGTGTATAGAATGATCGATAGGTCGCTGTGTCTGGATATTCTCAATCAGACTGATGTCAACCCAGATATTTTGTTTTTGTGATCAACAGAAAAATTCCTTCTTACTAAATTCTCTTGACAATTCACTCAATGCGATGTACAGCGTTCATATCATTCCGGTATGTAAGCCTCGTGAGGATAATTGAGGAGGTATTTCAAGGAAATAGCGGCTCCGGTCTAGAAAACAGAGATTAACGGCCGTGGGGATTCGTTGCGCTGACCACGAGACGCCCTCTATCCGCTAAATTTTGGCACTAACTTCGCCAACAAGCGGCGGAAGTTCGATCGGTATAGTTCGCTTGCGGACTAATACCACGGAGTTTGTTTCTCTTTTATGAGGGACTCATTCCTATACTGTGCTCGTGGATTTGTCCGAGCCAAATTCGATCTGTTCGAATACTACCAGTAAACAATCTGTTGTACAGAAACACAAACACGACAGACCTGTGCATTAATTAATTTCCACCACTCAGCCTTTCGTTTCTTCACGGACCGCAATAAGTGAGACAGCTGCAGTTATCCAGTTAACTCCAAAGAACTCCATGAAAGAAGGTACGTCTGTTTTAGAAATAATCTGTACTGAATATAAAACTTATAAATAAATGAAGGTGAAATATTGTATTTAAAGCATCCTCTTACATCAATATATCATTTATTTCATATAATATATATTAATATATATCCGTCTCCGGTCTAGAAACCCGAGATAAACGGCCGTGGGGATTCGTTGCGCTGACCACGCGACACCCTCTATCAGCAAAAGTTGGCACTAACTTCCCCGACAAGCGGCGGTCGCTCGGTCGGTATAGATCGCTTGCGGACTACAGGCCATGAAGTGTTTTTTTTGTACTATATATCCGTCACTAATGTAACCCGATAGCCACTTTTCTTCTTCGTTCACAACATGTTTCGGCCATATATGGCCATCATCAGGTGTCTCCACTACGCTAAAACTGCTGCACTGAACGGTATGTCACAGTTTCATTATCATTTTTAATGTGATACGCCTTAATTACAAAATTTAAAATTTAAAATTTATAGAGATCAGGCATAATTAAACTTAGTTAAAACCAGTTAAATCTCATGCTTCTTGTCGGTATCGTCTACTCGTCCGAACGACCTGTTTGCGCAACCTTTCCTGCGGCGTGGGTGTATTCGTGTTATCGTGTAGTTCTTGGATGTAAGTGCGGTGCTGTTCTCTCTTACACGTGCTCCTTCAGCTGCAGATTCATTGGCCAGCCTGTGTAGTTGCGTTGTTGTTGTTGTTGTTGTTGTTGTTGTTGTTGTTGTTGTTGTTGACTCGTATGTGTAAGCAGAAATTCAGAGCCATACATTAAACGCCTTCTCCACACAGCTCCTGACTTTTCACTAGGGACCGGATTTTAATGCAAATGCATATTTCTTTCTTTCAACCAGAAAGTATGCTCGTTTGGATATACGTATGAATTACTTCATTTCTTAAATTTTGGACATGGTTTGATGGTGCATATAAATGCATATTTTGCCTGTTTTATGAATAAGCATCATATTTTCGAAAATCTCTATTTATACTGCATATTTCCTTTCTAAAATGTTTATCATATATATTTCTTAATTTTATGTTCAAATTTTCAGTCATGGTCGTGTGTATATAATTTTTCTTTTCCGTATTAGAATATGTTGCATATTTGACTCAACATTTCGTCATGATTCATGTTTCTGATGCAATACCCAGGACGGGACTTCCCCGATCCCTCTACTCGTAACTTGCCTCATCCGCGTACCATCAAAGTGGCCGCGAAGAGATTAGTCGGAAGCGTTCACATGTAGCCGCTATCAACGTAATACTATTCAACCGATAAGGGACTGCACTTACTTATTTCCGAAGTCTCCATGAGGTTCGTTACGCTTCTTCATTTGAAGCTGGGGGCCATTCACATTAGTGGTGACTAGTCTGTAGTTAAGTTTGTTTAGCTTTCTGTAGTCATGCCGAAAGTGAAAGTAAGTCAGAAAACTAAATTACAGCTGTATCAGCGGGAGTTCGAAGGAGAGATGATAAGTACGGATAATGAAATTCTTTATTGCCGAGCGTGTGAGAAAACAGTTGGTTGTGAAAAACGCTTTCATGTGCTTCAGCATTTGAACACTAATATACACAAAGAGAATATTAAAATTAAATCCACGAAAAGTGCTCCTGTTAAAGAATTGCTTAGTGAATTTTCTAATAATAGTTTTTTCACAGTTTTCCTTTGATTTATGCGAAGCCTTTTTAGCGGCAGATATTCCGCTGTGGAAACTAACCAATCCTACTCTGAGAAACTTCACAGAGAAGTATACACAGTGAAAAGTGCCGGATGAATCTACTGTGCGCAAAAATTACCTGAAGCAGTGTTACGATCTTACAATTGAAAGCATTATAAGCATTAGGGCCATAGAAGAAGAAGAAGAAGAAGAAGAAGAAGAAGAAGAAGAAGAAGGAGGAGGAGGAGGAGGAGGAGATAAGATTCAAGATAATTTTGTGTGGGTATCAATCGACGAAACACAAGATTGTGGGGGACGGTTTATTGCAAATTGTATAGTGGGGGACAGTTTATTTCAAATTGTATAGTTGGATCCCTTAATAAGAATGAACAATCTACCCCATATCTTCTTGCGGTAGAGCAATTTGAAACCACAAATAGCTCCGCAGTTTCCGAATTTTTTATCATTTCCATGAATTTACTATGGCCAAATGACATTCAGTATGAGCGCGTATTGCTCTTTGTGACTGATGCCGCAAGTTATATGATGAAAGCCGGTACTGCTCTTAAAGTTATATTTCCAAACATGACACATTTGACTAGCCTTGCCCATGGGTTGCACCGTGTTGCAGAAACAATTCGTGCAAATTTTCCGCTTGTTGACAAGTTGGTGTCTTCTGTGAAGGAGGTATTTGTTAAAGCGCCATACAAAAAAGAAGCCTTTAAAGCAGTAGCACCGAGCGTTCCATTTCCGCCGGAACCAATTTTAACGCGCTGGAGCACGTGGCTGTGTGCAGCGAGTTAGTATACCGAACATTTAGAAACAGTTAGGAATGTCGTGAATACATTTGATCCCAAAAGTGCAGCATCAATTCAAATTGCCCAAGATGCACCAAAAACGCAGAACTAGAAACTAATCTTTCCTACATATCTGCTCATTTCTCTCATCTTCCATCCGCCATTTCGTCACTGGAGGCAAGCAGTAGCAATATTACTTTGTATCAGCCGTTAAGTGTGTTCAAAACCACCATTTCCAAATTGAATTCGATTCCTGGAAGAGTTGGTGAAGTAGTAAAGGAAGAAGTACACAGCATTCTTTCAAAAAATCCAGGATATGAACAAATTTGTGAAATTGAAGAAATTTAAATCGGTAAATGTACTGAACTGCCAAGTAAAAAATCACTAACAGTGGAGCAAATAGCGGCTTTCGTACATGCGCCCTTAAGTTCCTGTGAGGTGGAAAGAAGTTTTTTTCCCGCTATAAGGACATCTTACGAGACAATAGGAGGCGACTAACTATGGAAAACCTAAAACATTTAGTAATTGTGAACTGCAACAGAAGAGAAGTTGAAAGTTCGGAGAGCTAAATGTGAGTACCGTTGGTTTTTTAAATTTGTAATGAAGTATGTTGGTTTTGTTGCATGATTTGTATTTAAGTATAGCGTTTTATTGCAAGTGAATCATTCAGCGATTACATAAAGAGAACTTAAATATTGATCTGTTGGTCTTAAAATAATGTAAAATCAATTTTAATATTTGGTATAAATTTTTATGTGCATATTTCGGAAGTTTTTCATGCATAAATGTATACATATTTAAGGGATTATTAGGGAATAAAAATCCGGTCCCTACTTTTCACGTACCTACGGTGCTACCCCCCCATAAAAAAAACTCCGTGGCCTGTAGTCCGCAAGCGAAATATACCTATCGTGCGACCGCCGCTTGTCGGCGAAGTTAGTGCCAACTTTTGCGGATAGAGGGTGTCATGTGGTCAGCGCAACGGATCCCCACGGCCGTTAATCTCGGTTTTCTAGATCGGACCACTCTCATTTGGTGCATGTGTATTTCATTACGTAATGTCTAACCTCCGGCCGTCATGTCATGGCGTGGGAGTGAGGAGCGGCAGAGAATGGCGTGCAATGGCTGTGCTTCTGCGCTATAATGGGTACCCATGTCGGGGGTCCGATTACCACTGGTTTCACGTTTGACTTGCTGACTCCAGTCGAAAGAAGTGACGCGACTTCCTCTCCCCAAGTCCCTTTCTACTGAAGATTCAGATTTACTGTTTGTCAGATCAGTCAATATGGTGACTGGCTACGTGCTGGATGACCGGGACTCGATTCCCGACAGGGACATGAATGCATCTATTTCCCGCCCAGTACAGATTTGCGTTGGACTCTCACCCTTCTACCGAACGGGGAAACGGTAAATTTACCCCTGTAACAGGCAGTGAAGTGCCATAGGGTTTTGAGAGGTCGAGGCTCCCAAATTTTATCTAAACAATCGGTCACATATAGCGGTGAGACTCAGCCTTAAGAGACGGCCGCCATTTGCCGCCAGGAAGAGTCCTTGTACTCATTTATGTTAAGAGGCTGAGTCGAGCCCAGGGCCATTGAAGGGCTGGAAAGATGTCAACTGAAAAAATCCAACGACATTATCGGGAATCGAACCCGCGACCTTCCGTCTTGTAGCACAGTGTCTCAACCAAGTACGCAATCGGCCCTTTTCCCTGGAAGTAAGCGTCCAGGGCGTTAAGCTAACCCCTCACCCGCATTTATAATGAGGCCATGGAAGGCAGTCGCACGAATAGACGCCTTACACAGCCCTTCGAATTGTTCCACCTCCCCTTCGAGCGTAATTACCTACAATGCCTTCTATTTATTTGCAGTTTATTTAATGACGCTGTCAGCAATTGCGACTAATGGCTGGATAATCCTGAATAGTGAACTGGAAGGGACGTAGAAGGAAGAGTCGTTGCCTAATTTAAGATACTGTACAGGAATCTTCCTGAAGGGACTGAGGAAAACCGCGAAATATCACATGACAGTCGGTGTCCAGACCGAGATTCGAACTGTGCACCTCACGAATACGAGTCAGAAACGTTACCTTTGAGCCAGCTTTCTCCGTATATTCCCCTCCAATTTTCCAGCTACTTTGGACACAGAGGTAGTAATACTCATGTGATAACCACGGCTAGTGACAACTGATTTTAGCTGGTTAACATATGCTAGAGGACGCTAGCTACTAGCAGGACGCCTCGAACACCGTTATTTCCACCATCCACATAACGTCTGCGGCCTCAGATTAAGAATGCATGGAGCTATGCCTACACTTCCCACAACCCTTCATGATGTGATGCTTAAATAAACACAAGCATGTATATTACCTCCTAAGCCTGTACAATGTCGGTGAAAGATTGAGTCACTTAACGAGGGCTGAAATCGTTCGAATATGAGATGCATAAATTTATTTCACAAATTTACTTAAGAAACATGCAACACTTCGTAATTCCAGTTAGTTTTGCTGAAGCATAATGCTTCTATATGCTTCTATAAGCATATAAAGATTTCTTTATTAAAATCCGTCACAACACAACAACAAAACAATTGATGTTTAACAGTATTTTGCTCCATGTTTCGGCTTTTTAGAAAGCCATCATCAGGCAAATACACAATTAAAGTGTTCTTAAGCTATTGGATTGCATACCATATAACTCAGTGCAGTGTTCGATTTTCGACAATATACCATAATATAATAAAAAGTAAAAAAAAGGTAAAGCTATCCCTGTAACGGGCCGTGAAGTCCCATAGGGTTGTGAGACGTTGAGGGTCCCACATTATCTAGACAATCGGCTCAAAGATGGCGGTAAGGTTGTCAGCCTTACGCGCCGGCAGCGCTTTACTCCCCAGGAAAATTATTTAATTAATTCCTGGTACTCATTTCTGTTAGAGGCTGAGTCGACACCAGGGCCATAGTGCGGCTGGAAGGATTAGGTTAATTGAAAAAAAAAAAACATCGAAAGACCTCATCGGGACTTGAACCCGCCTCCTTCCGGCTTGTAGCAAAGTGCCTCAACCAACTACGCTACCAAACATAAAATGCAATAAAAAATAAAGATTAAGAACAAGTTAATTGTGTATTTGTCTGATGATGGCTTTCTAAAAACCCGAAACATGTAGCAAAATACTGTTAATCATAAGCTGTTTATTGTTGTGTTGTGATGGATTTTAATAGAGAAATCTATATATTTAACACAGCAGGATGCATCCATTGAAAATTTAAAGCATATATTTTGCTACTAACATGAGGTGTAATGTGTGGTTACCGAGGAATTTCAGGATTTAAACAATGGCTCAACTGCGGTGAACCTCAAATTTTCTTTACTTTAACAAACGAACAGATAAATGCATGCCTGCTCCATGTTCGTATTTACTTCAGTCTTCATGCACCGACAGCAACAAAATATTCAAACGGCCTTCATAATCTTAAACTACCTTAAATACCGGAGAAGATCAAATCCAATTAATAATAATTAACAATTTTGCTAAAATCTCCGTAAAATCCCTAATTATTATTTTGTAATACACTTCCCAATGGTGACATTTAAATTCTTGTCTATGAATCTATTAAGGACCACGTGCATGTATAGGTTATATAAATGGCATTACACGCCCACATCAATAAGACACATGAAATATTCAGAACACGTACACAAGAGGAACCGTCCATGACATATTTCAGCTGCTGCACGTTAAACATGACACGGCTGGATAGAATTTAACATGTAAACATTACGTTTCCGAACATTATCCAACGTCCTGTTTTCATTTTGAAACAACATTTAAAAGACCGGATTCTGTCTCCGTTTTCAGGTAAGACCTACTCAGTTTCGCCCAATCAATAGAGGTACACCCCAGCTTCGGACACTTGCACCAACACCAGACAGGGTATACAAGCCAAGCACATCACAATCCATCTGCGAGAGCTAAGACAAAACACTCAAATATTAAAAGCGCCACACGTATGAGGCGTTGCACTAGAGAGACCTTTAAGAATAGACAGTTCTCTGGTGCAAGGCCTCATATGAGAGGAGTTTCTAATATTTCCAGCAGAATAGATAATGTTATCTGAACCAGAATAGAAATAATAGGTAGTTCTCTAGGAGCCGGGATAGCGCAGTCGGTATAGCGACTAGCTACGTGCTGGACGACTGAGGAGTCGGAGTTCGAGTCCCGGTGGGGTCAAGAATGTTCTCTTCTTCACGTCGTCTAGACCGGCTCTGGGGTCCACCCAACCTCCTATATAATGGGTACCAGGGGCTCTTTCCCGGGGGTAAAGCTGACCACTCACCTCCAGCTAGTGCCGAGATCAAGAAAATGTGGATCTATACATGAACTCCCCCATACGTCTTCATGGAGTAATGCTTAATTAGTTAAGCATAGGGACAACTTTACCTTTTTACCTTCATACATTTTTGGTGCAAGGCTTCATACGTGTACAGTTTTCAGTATCTGCATCAAAATAGATAATTCTACGGTCCAAGGCCTCACACGTGTGGAGTTTTAACTTTTTAATGTTTTTCCTTAGCACTCGCAGACGGTTTGTGTTGTGCTTGGCTTACATCCTGTCTGGTGCTGGTACAGATGCTTGGAGACAGGGACTTCTCTATCGATTTGGTCCAACTGAGTAGGTTTTACCGGAAGACGGAGACAAAATCCAGTCTCCGAAACGTTCTGTTTTTAAATAAAAACAGAACGATGGATAAAGTGCAGACAAATAATGTTTGTATTAATGTACCAACGTCACAAACTTTTAGAACTTAATATGCTTTTAAAATAATTTTCCTAATTATCAGTAACACATTTTGGGGTCTTCAAAAAAAATCATATCGCCACTCTCAAAAACAGCTCATATACAAGGCTATAAATATTTTGTTCTCTTTTTCTTTTTGTATCATCTCCTCTAAATCCTCCTTATTCTTTCATTATTCCTAAGCATCAGTAATAATGTATGCTGAGTAACATCTCTTGTGACGCCGCGCTATAGCTCAAGCGGTTAGTCGCTGGCTTCCCACCGCACTAGCCCGGGTTCGATCCCGGGTCTTGTCAAGTGAGATTTGTGGTGGAAAAAATGGCGCTGAGGCAGGTTTTCGCCGAGTACTTCGGTTTCCCCTGTCACTCTTCATTCCACCAATTGCTTCACAATCACCCTCACCTATCATCTGGGGCTGGTACAATAGGCCAGAAGAGGCCGCAGTATAAGGGACTTAGTCCCAACCCACTAGCAATAAAAAAAAACTTCTTTTCTGTTTTATTCGTTCATCCCTCTTCCGTGCTCAAACTTTTCATCGTTTTCTTAATCAAATGATTATTTATTCGCTTAGTGGGGGGTCACTGATTGGCCTATTGTACCTGCCCCGGGTGATTATGATGATGGATAATTTGGTGGAATGTAGATTGGCAGGGGAAACCGAAGTACTAGGAGAAAACCTGCCCCAGCGCCACTTTTTCCACCACAAATCCCACTTGAGGAGACAGCCCGGGCCGACGCGATGGGAAGCCAGCGACTAACCTCTTGAGCTATGGCGCGGCCAACCAAAAGATTAGCTCGTATTTCTGTACAATTACTGTCCACGTCTATTATATTGTCCTCTTATTTTTTCCGGCAACCTCACTTCCATCTGAGGCAATTGTCTAGAAAGCCGTGGAAGGCTCGACGTCTCACAACTCTATGAACCTCCACGGCCTTTTACAGAAAGTTTTTTTTTACCTCAACATTTTATAATTCGTTCTTTTCAATCTCCCGTACATTCGTTTTCTGCCTATTCATTTCTTTTCCTGTCTCTTGATTTCTACTATTCAATTTCCTTTCTATTAATGTACAGAATTCTTCAAACTCCATTTCGAAGCTAATATGATTTATGAGTTGAACTGAAGTTTAGTTTTAGAGGCATCACTTCAACAACGGCGAATATGTTCACGCCTTCTTCCGTTTTGAGTTCTGGCAGGAACACAGAAGCATTCACTCTTAATTCCCGTTACCTTTAAGGTAGAAGATGAAGTTATCCCTGTCATAAATTAATTAAGCACTATGACATAAAGACGTACAGGCGAGTAGCTTAACCTGGCACTAGATAGAGGTGAGTAGCCGGTTCCACATGGTGAAGTGAAAATTCTTGCCCCCAACGAGACTCGAACTTCGAACTCTTGGTCGTCCAGCCCGTAGCCAGTCGCTATACCGACTAAACTATCCAAAATATATGAAAGATATTTCTATTCTAAAAACGACATTTTCAGAGGTTGAACTATTTGTTTTAGAATGTGGTGCAAATCGATTCCAGCGTATAAACCACTTATCGACAATGCTCCCGTGCATATTTATATTCTGATTTTGTTTGCTTGACTTAAAAAGTCGAGTGACTATGACTTTCAGACTGTAATATACACACAATTATAAGTATGAGGCCGAAGATGACGGTGGTGGTGGTGGTGATTAAATGATGATAATGTGTGAAAAGAAGAATTAATAAGCCGGATGTCTGATGTGTTCAGTATGCAAGCGATTTCCGTGCGCTGTGTACGTGTGGGACAGAGAATTCAAGGCATTGACCCGTGCAGAAAACATTATTTCAGACATAAGTTGCAATAGCTTCGAATTTGGCAGGACAGTTCAAATTCCCATCTTTGTTCTCTACAAATTTTACGTTTATCGTCCAAGTCTAGAACCAGGTTTTTGTTTTATTATTGCTAGTGGGGTGGAACTAAGTCCCTTGTACTGTGGCCACTTCTGGCTTATTGTACCAGCCCCAGATGATAGGTGAGGGTGATTGTGGAGCAATTGGTGGGATGAAGATTGGCAGGGGAAACCGAAGTACTCGGAGAAAACCTGCCTCAGCGCCACTTTGTCCACCACAAATACCACTTGAACAGACCCGGGATCGAACCCGGGCAGCCGCGGTGGGAAGCCAGCGACTAACGGCTTGAGCTATGGCGCGGCCCATAGAACCAGGTGATAGTTGCATGCGCCATCCACATGACTTCAGGGCAGTTTATAAAAAAACTCCGCGGTCAGTAGTTCGCAAGCGAACTATACCGACCGAGCGACCGACGCTTGTCGGCGAAGTTAATGCCAACTTTAGCGAATAGAGGGTGTCGCATGGTCAGCGCAACGAATCCCCACGGCCGTTAATCTCAGTTTTCTAGACCGGAGCCGCTATTTCCTTGAAATAGCTCCTCAATTATCCTCACGAGGCTGAGTGGACACCGTTCCAGACCCACTACTTCTCAGACAATTTCGTAGCGCCGGGAATCGAACCCGGACCTCTGGATCTGTAGGCAGGAACTCTGACCACTAGACTACAGAGGCGGTCTCAGAGCAGTTTATACCGAAGTAGAACACGCAAGAGCCAGTGCAATACTGTATTGATTCTTAAGGAAGGTCAGTCTCGATGACGTAAAAATATTACGCACTTCATTCACCGTCCATAGTTCATATTCTACATCGTGTATTTCATCAGACTTTAACTTTTAAAGGAAAACCATTGCATTTAGCAATTAATGGCTGACGTTATTAATGTTTCGACAACAAATTCATCTGTGAAAATTGCGACAATATACAAAGGCAGAAGAAATGTGTGCAGAACATTATATAAAGGTCTATCAAGGCCAAGCCCTGGAAAATAATTAGTTTCATTCTCAGAAAACTGTCATTCGGAAAGTCTACCATCGTATATTTGAGAAAAGGAAAGAGACGACGTACATAAAGCCGTAAATTATACGGCAGTTTCCATATTTCCGTTTCATGCATACGTGTTCTTAGGCCTGGCCGATCTCAGCAGACTGCGTAGTGGATCTGGCCGACACAACTGAGATAAGGCCTACAGGGTGTGTATGGATTGTAATATAGTCCTATTAATGAAGCATCACCGTGCAGCTGTAACCACTATTCCGCCATTTCTCGCCATTCCTCTCACGAGCAACCCAGAGGCCTGGTCTGAAAGTATGACCTACAGTATATATGTCAATTTAAGTGAGTCCCGCTGTTGCAGCGAGCAAACAGTGGCGCACTATTCGGGGCCAGAACTCAGTCTGGTCATCAGGTTCAAACTGTATTTTCCAAAATGCATGCAAGATGAAATTTCAACAGAATAAATAGCTAGAGTAGATTTACCGATTTTTTCTACTCTTTTTTTATCCTCGTTGCAAGGACCCATCTATTTATACCTGTGGTAATTGTCACTCTTTTCTGAAACTAAAAATAAGCCATATCAGAGGAGGACAACAAAACAAATAAGGAGAAATATAAAATGATGAATAAAATTCTGAGAACGCTTACCACATTATAGGACAGGATAACGATTTGAGGGAGTGTAACAGAGCAAAGAAGAGTGTTACATCACTCACACTCTCTTAAGAGGTGCTTCATTCTTCTGTTATTTAATGTATTGGAACAACTATAATAAATTGAAACCTCATTTAGGTGGAAATTAAGAGGAGACTGAACTCGGATAATGCTTGCTACCATTCAGTCCTGAAACTTTTGTCTTCTCGTCTGTTGTCCAAAAACATAAATATACAAAACTATAGTTTTGCCCGTAGTTCTGTATGGGTGTGAAATTTGGTCTCTGATATTAAGGGAGGAACACAGGCTGAGAGTGTTTGAGAACAGGGTGTTGAGGAGAATATTTGGACCGAAGAGAGATGAAGTGACGACAGACTGGATAAAATACATAATGAGGAGCTTCATAACTTGTACTATCCTCCATATATAATTAGAATGATCATGTCAAGGAAGATGAGATTGGCACGGCATGTAGCACGAATGGGGGAGAAGAGGAAAGCATATAGGATATTTGTCGGCAAGCCAAAAAGAAAGAGGCCACACGAATGAACAAGACGTAAGTGGGCGAAAAATATTAAAATGAATCTTAGAGACGCTGGGACGGTATGGATTGGACTGATCTCGCTCACGATAGGGACCAGTGAAGGGCTCTTGTGAAGACGGTAATGAACCTTCGGGTTCCATAAAATGCTTGGAATTTCTTGAGTAGCTGTACAATTGGCAGCTCCTGAAGAAGGGATCAGCGCCATGAGTGAGTGAGTGAACTACTTGTATTAGAATCTGAGAAAATAAAATGATTATTAATGTTAAGAAATAAGTTTCTCTTTGTTTCCTGTGTAACTTGCCTTTTTTAATAATTCACTACTCTTGAAACAAGTGATAAAATGTTGAAGTCCCGTCTGTAAATATTATTCTTTTTCTGATATGTAGAGGTTTTAATTACAACGGTTTCATAGTTCAGTATAATGGCCATAAAAACAACTATCAAGATAACACTGCATATTCTATGTAATTCTGTATATAACGGGAATGATAGCAAGCTCATTTCAATGTTTTGCCTCTCCTATAAAATGTGGTTTTGTGGACAGAGGCCCTTATGAATGTGGGGCACTGATATACAAAAGGCAACGTCTGTCACGCCTTGCATCTCCTACACCACATACAAACAAAAAAAAAACTAAACTTCGTGGTCTGTAGACCGCAAGCGAACTATACCGACCGAGCGACCGCCTCTTCTCGGAGAAGTTAGGGCCAACTTTAGCGGATAGAGGATGTCACGTGGTCAGCGCAACGGATCCCCACGGCCGTTATTCTCGGTTTTCTAGACCGGAGCCGCTATTTCCTTGAAATATCTGCTAAATTATCCCAAAGAGGCTGAGTGGACCCCATTTCAGACCTTCTACTCCTCAGAAAACCTGGTTAGCTCCGGGAATCGAACCACGACCTCTGGATCTGTAGCCAGTAACTCTGACCACTAGACCACAGAGGCGGTCTCGACAACTGTACTGAAGATAAAAAGGTGAAGTCCCTGTACTTAATTTAGCACAAAGCAGTGAAGACGTATGAGGGAGTGGAGGTATAGTTCCATAATTCTTAACCTCTAATTATATATGTATAGGTCAGCGGTCAGCTTCACGCCTCGGTCGCTTTATCCCCCGGTACTCATTGGACAGGAGGCTGGGTGAGCCGCAGAGCCGATACGGACACTGCAGAAAAGGAAAAAATCCCTAGCCCTTGTCGAGAATCGAACCATGACCGTCCAGCCCGTCCCAACACTGACTAATGCTACTAAATATTTTACACAAATACGAAGGAGTCTAAAAGGTAAAGTAAGGTAAAGCTATGCCCGTAACAGGCCGTGGAGGCCCAGAGAGTTGTGAGACATCGAGGCTCCAATAAGTTCTAGACGATCGGCTCACAGATAGCGGTGAGCATGTCAGCCCTACGCGCTGACCGCTCTTCACCCCCCAAGAAGATTCATAGTTACTCATTACTGTTAGAGGCTGAGTCGACGCCATGGCCATAGTGCGGCTGGAAGGATTAGGTTTTTCTTTTTGTTATTACCGCTAGTGAGGTGGGACTAAGACGCTTGTATTGCGGCCACTTCTGGTCTATTGTACCAGCCCCAGATGATAGGTGAGGGTGATTGTGGAGCAATTGGTGGAATGAAGATTGGCAAGGGAAACCGAAGTACTCGGAGAAAACCTGCCCAGCGCCACTTTGTCCACCACAAAACCCACTTGACCAGACCCGGGATCGAACCCGAGCCGCTGCGGAAGGATTAGGTAAATTGAAGAAATCCACCTCATCGGGATTCGATCCCGCGACCTTCCGTCTTGTAGCATAGTGCCCCACAACAGAGTCTACAAAATGAATAAACTATTTGTGGTTTCAATTACTCGTACTTACTATCCACTAGAACAGCGTTTCTCAACCGCCGGGCCGCGGGCCGGTACCGGGACCTGGCATCAATCACACCGGGCCCTCGTCTTATAAAAAAAAGAATTTACCGGGCCGCGGTCTCAGAAAGGTTAAGAACCACTGCACTAGAATATTATATTGGAACAACGGCAATCTTCGTCATACTCAGTTCTATGCATACTCCAAAATCCATAAACTGAAGTGATTTATGCTGACAAGACTGTTAAACACAACTTTGTGACATTTTCAACATACTTCTCCTGATATAATGAGTAAAACTCTTTAACGTTAAGTAAATACGCTGTCAGGTAAAAATCTTTATGCGATATTATTTTCAATTAATAGTCAGCGATTGGGCTAATTTACATAACGGGAATTATGAATGTGGTGATATCTTCAGTGATAACAAACGTAATGACACTGGTCGAAACATTAGTAAAAGTAAGACATGAGAGAAGCAGCAACAGAATACAAGTAACAATACGCGTATTTTTCTCACTTAATGAAGCGTGAATACCCCTCCTCGCCTCGCCACATTTTTCAACAGACTGGCGCCGAAATTCGCCGCTCGCGCCCTGTGCGCAAGCGCCAAAAGATTACTCACCATCCTGGCGAGAACATGTGCTCTGTTCTGAAAACGTCACGCAACGGCACATGCGTACAGATTTACTGATTTTCAGTTGCATTTGTTATACAGCTTAAAAATGATCATTAATGACGAATTAGAAAACATTATTACTCCAAGAAATTATTCCCATTTTATGGAAAGGGACTGAATAAAATCACGAAAACCAGTCAGTACAGCCAGTTGCCTGGCCGAGACTCCAAACCGGAAGATACACGTAACGGATATGAAGCAGTAATAATGCCTAAGAATTTCCGATGAATGTGTAATGATCTAGGAGAAACCGCAATTGCCCAGTTATTATATCTTCGGCTCCGCTCGGCTCTCTTCGGCTCCGCTCGTGACGTCACCGCGCATAGCTGCCAGGATGCGGGGTGATTACTTGCCTATTACGCGAGCGTTACGTTCCCGCTGAGGGGTGGGAGGTGAGCGCTGACTCCCCCGCCGCGTCACTGCTGGTGTGGGGGGGGGGCTCGGCTTTGCGCAACATGTCACATTATTATTGTGGCTATATAGCCCTTTGTTGGGCCTTGGCCGCTTTTTCAGTTTCTTTATCCTATACAGTCAGTAGGACTCCTTGGACGGAAGATCAGCCCGTAGCAAGGCCACTACCTACAAACAAAACAATACAAACACGGAATAAACGCACACAATACAGACATTCATGCTTTGAGTGGGAATCGAACCCACGATTCTAGCGTTCGAGCGAGCGAAGGTAGTTCATTCAGTAAGCCGCGTAACCACTGTGATGGTCCAGCCAGTTACCAGATATAAATATACAAGTCGCAAAGGATGGCTAACGAAAATCGGAGAGTATCTCATTTCTTAATCTCTTAAGCTCTCTGCTTGAACGGTGTCTCAGAAAGATAACTCTCGAGTATTTCTCTAAAAGTGTGATAACCATTGAAATAAGTCAATGTGTAAAAAAATTCCAACAACAGAATAATAATATATTATGTCGCAACTTTTCAATAATTTTGTGCGCATAAAGTGTGAAAAGTAAAAAAAAAGGTAAACCTATCACTGTAACAGGCCATGAAAGCCAATGTGTTTGTCAGACGTAGAGGCTGCCACGTTTTCGAGACAGTCGGCTCACAGATGGAGGTGAGGTTGTCAGACTTATGCGCCGACCGTCCTTTACCCCCCAAGAAGATTCCTGGTACTCATTTCTGTTAAAGGCTGAGTCGACCCCAGGGCCATAGTGCGACAGGAAGGATTATGTCAATTGGAAAAAAAAATCCACCTCATCGGGACTCGAACCCGCGACCTTACGGCTTGTAACTTTTCGTTTTAATTCACATAGTAGGGGGTGGAGTGCAGTTGGGTCCACTCGGCACGTCGGCCACTGATTGGCTTATTCTAATTGCCCCAGGTGATTATGATGATGGAGAATTTGGTGGACTGAAGATTGGCAGGAAAAACCGAAGTACTCGGAGAAAACATGCCCCAGCGCCACTATGTCCACCACAAATCCCACTTGACCAGACCCGGGATCGAACCCTGGCCGCCGCGGTGGGAAGCCAGCGACTAACCGCTTGAGCTAGGGCGCGGCCTCGGCTTGTAACATAGTGCCTCAACCAACTGCTACCTCCGCCGGTATCTTCATGGATATGTAGTTGCACTTCCATTCTCAAATACATTCGCAACGGATAGAGCCACGTTTCAATTAATCATTTTGTTAAGAAACAATTTTACTTGAATGCCTTCATCAGCCAACTATATAATATATTTTACCGGTAAAACATAGCCAGAATCCTTTTTTTTTATAATTACCAAGCCATAGCAAAAAAAAGGTAAAGGTAGAGTTGTCCGTATGTTTAATTAAGAAAGCGCCATGCAATGAACGAGTATGGGGGAGTGGATGTATAGCTCCACCATTCTTGAGCTCGGTATTAGATAGAGGTGAGCGGTCGGCTAGAAACCCTGGTCGCTTTACTCCCGGGGAAAGAGCCTCCACACCCACTGTATAAGAGGCTGGGCGGGCCCCACAGATGGACACTGTGGAGAAAAATCACTTTCCCCTGTCGAAAATCTAAACCCGGCCGTCCAGCACGTGTATAGCCTGTTGCTATACCGAGATATCCCGGCTCATAAACCCAACATGAACATATTACAAATTAAATTAATTTCATAGAGTATTCTCCCCATGCGAGGCTGATATACGCGCAGATGGTGAATGAAATTCCCACCTTTTAAGGATAGACAGGTTTCAATATAATGTCCAGAGCCACCTGACCCTATTATCCAGATGAGTCAAGTTCGCATCCTCGTGCATTAAAATGTGGCGTGCCGCCACAAATTCGGGCGATAAGACGTCCATTGATAGGCAACGGCTGCGATACACATGTACACTTCAGTGGGAGCGGAATAGCAGCAGGGCGTTGCCTAGGAATCGCTTAAACAACAATGCGTTTCACCCGAGATGAAGGGACAACAAGAGGTTCGTTGCATAACAGCGGGCAAAACCAGAGCATCCTACATGGTGCGCTCTATTCAGTCCGAGTGCACGTTATAAGACTCCAGCTTCGATGATATCAGTCAGTTTTTAGTGTAGCTCCGTCTAGAGCAGAAGGAAGCTCGCATCCTACAACGGACAGAAGTAATTATAACAGCGAAGAAGAAGACACGTCTAAAGGACGTGACTGTCCAATAAACACATTCGCCAAATCCGAGACCCGCGTGAATTTACTTGTCGCGTTACATAGACAACACGCAACAATATTTGATCTTCCAAGAAGTCATTCCCCTTCAGCCTCCAGCTTCCTGTTATTTCCTCTCTCTTAAGTTCAAACAAGGTATTCTCAGCAACCTATTCTCTCATAATCCACATTCTTCCCGTAATGAGAGACAAGTGTTCATCTATCCCCACAAGCCAACATGATTTTGTACATTTTAATCCTTAAAATTGAGATAGATGAGGAAAAAATGATTCTCTGTGCTGAATGGTACCATGCATTCCTCGAATTCAATCCGATATTAATTTCTAGGTGAACGAAATTTGTATTCCTTACTATCGTTCGCAAGTGCACATTTCAAATTCAACTACGCTAACCAAATCAACTGTCAGCTATTCTAGATATATTGCTGAAGAAATGTACATGTACGAAGGAATAAATATTTTTAACTTCATTACAACAGCGACCGCCTCTGTGGTCTAGTGGTCAGAGTTCCTGCCTACAGATCCAGAGGTCCCGGGTTCGATTCTTGGTGCTACCAGATTTTCTGAGTAGTGGGTCTGGAACGGGGTCCACTCAGCATTGTGAGGGTAAATGAGGAACAACTTCCAGGAAATAGCGGCTCCGGTCTAGAACACCGAAATTAACGCCCGTGGGGATCCGTTGCGCTAACTACGAGACACCCTCTATCCGCAAAAGTTGGCACTAACTTCGCCGACAAGCGGCGATCGCTCAGTCAGTATAATTCGCTTGTGGACTACAGGCCACGGGGTTTTACTACAACTTCTTGTCAGCTAGACCTATATCAAAACATCGCAACAGCAAAACAGACATACGTAACGAGACACCGTACAATAAGCCATCATCAATAACATTCTTTGCTAAAAGGAAACGCCAAACAAAACCAAAAATACTGGAATCAAAACACCTGATACGAAATGAGTACCGATCCTGTATCGGTAATAACTAGATATTTGTTGTTTACTCTGAGTATCTTTTTACGCACAGCGAATTTTGGAAGCAATACCACTTTCTTTTGTCGAAGTATTTTGGGTACATGTTTCTTCCATGTATTTCATTCTTATTTTGCCTGTTTATTAATTTTCATCCAGCAGAAACTGCAGCGACGTGTATGAAACGTTGTGTCATGATGAAACAGAACACAACGAGATTCGCATTTCACATTTTGTAATAACAACTACGTCGTTGTCCCTGCCGACAGCGTCAGGTCATGAATTGTACGAGCACTGAGCCGTCCCTTTGGTTGCACTTGCTCCCACAGTCCGCAGTTGTAAGGGTAACTACGTACGTTTGTTGTACTTCAGCAATCCACTCGCTCATCAACTCTTTCGACGTTGCGTAGCCCCGGTTACAACCCACAGTCCGCAGTTGTAAGGGTAACTACGTCTGTCGTACTTCAGCAATCCACTCGCTCCTCATCGACTCTTTCGACGTTGCGTAGCCCCGGTTACAACCCACAGTCCGCAGTTGTAAGGGTAACTACGTCTGTCGTACTTCAGCAATCCACTCGCTCCTCATCGACTCTTTCGACGTTGCGTAGCCCCGGTTACAACCCACAGTCCGCAGTTGTAAGGGTAACTACGTCTGTCGTACTTCAGCAATCCACTCGCTCCTCATCGACTCTTTCGACGTTGCGTAGCCCCGGTTACAACCCACAGTCCGCAGTTGTAAGGGTAACTACGTCTGTCGTACTTCAGCAATCCACTCGCTCCTCATCGACTCTTTCGACGTTGCGTAGCCCCGGTTACAACCCACAGTCCGCAGTTGTAAGGGTAACTACGTCTGTCGTACTTCAGCAATCCACTCGCTCCTCATCGACTCTTTCGACGTTGCGTAGCCCCGGTTACAACCCACAGTCCGCAGTTGTAAGGGTAACTACGTCTGTCGTACTTCAGCAATCCACTCGCTCCTCATCGACTCTTTCGACGTTGCGTAGCCCCGGTTACAACCCACAGTCCGCAGTTGTAAGGGTAACTACGTCTGTCGTACTTCAGCAATCCACTCGCTCCTCATCGACTCTTTCGACGTTGCGTAGCCCCGGTTACAACCCACAGTCCGCAGTTGTAAGGGTAACTACGTCTGTCGTACTTCAGCAATCCACTCGCTCCTCATCGACTCTTTCGACGTTGCGTAGCCCCGGTTACAACCCACAGTCCGCAGTTGTAAGGGTAACTACGTCTGTCGTACTTCAGCAATCCACTCGCTCCTCATCGACTCTTTCGACGTTGCGTAGCCCCGGTTACAACCCACAGTCCGCAGTTGTAAGGGTAACTACGTCTGTCGTACTTCAGCAATCCACTCGCTCCTCATCGACTCTTTCGACGTTGCGTAGCCCCGGTTACAACCCACAGTCCGCAGTTGTAAGGGTAACTACGTCTGTCGTACTTCAGCAATCCACTCGCTCCTCATCGACTCTTTCGACGTTGCGTAGCCCCGGTTACAACCCACAGTCCGCAGTTGTAAGGGTAACTACGTCTGTCGTACTTCAGCAATCCACTCGCTCCTCATCGACTCTTTCGACGTTGCGTAGCCCCGGTTACAACCCACAGTCCGCAGTTGTAAGGGTAACTACGTCTGTCGTACTTCAGCAATCCACTCGCTCCTCATCGACTCTTTCGACGTTGCGTAGCCCCGGTTACAACCCACAGTCCGCAGTTGTAAGGGTAACTACGTCTGTCGTACTTCAGCAATCCACTCGCTCCTCATCGACTCTTTCGACGTTGCGTAGCCCCGGTTACAACCCACAGTCCGCAGTTGTAAGGGTAACTACGTTTGTCATACTTCAGCAATCCACTCGCTCCTCATCGACTCTTTCGACGTTGCGTAGCACCGGTTACAACCTTCCATTTCAGATCTCAGTTTGTCTATGGTAGTTGAAATTTAATTCAGCAGATGTTACTTTTGAGCCTTAGCATATTCTCAGTTGCTATATGGGGTTGTTTATAATTCAGTGCATGTGTAGTAGTAACGTTATTTACTTCAAAATGTCAACTTATCAAATTAATCACAACTTCGAAGCACCCTGCTCAGTGAACGGTAACCCTAGCTCCTTTCGTACGGCTTGCTCCGTGGACTTACTGCCATGCAGCAAACGTTCACCAACCGTTTAAAGGCTGAGTTCAAGGAAGATCTAGTCATAGTCAAAGAAGTAATCGATCCAAGGTTTCATAACTTAGTAATCATTGTGAATATCGCATTTGCGTAACAGGATTTACCATTCAAGTTTGTAAATGACACGGTAGCGTATTGTGTGTAATGCCTAAGGATAAACAGACCAGGTTTTGTCAATAGACCGCTTCCAACTTGTAACTCCGTGGCCTGTAGTCCGCAAGAGAATTATACCGACCGAGCGACCGCCGCTTGTCTACCAAGTTAGTGCCAACTTTTGCGGAGAGAGAGTATCGCGTGGTCAGCGCAACGAATCCCAACGGCCGTTAATCTCGGTTTTCTAGACCGGAGCCGCTACTGTTCCTATTTTAATTTCAAGTCGACTATGAAACTTTTTTTTTTGCCGGTTACAATGGCTGATGAAGATTTCATATGCCTTAAAGCTTCTGAAGTCAAAGTTACTGACTGCAAGCCTTACGCTTCTCACTTCTCTGATACAGCGTAGCTTTGATAGCACGAAAAATACACGCTATTGCCGATGTCAGCAATGCATAGCAAACGATGCCCTTGACTTGTGTTGTTAGTTCATCTATATGCAATGGTAAAAAGGAAACTGCTTTCCGTAAACATAAACCTTTGCCAGAAATTCAAATTTACAGGGAACTCTCAACCAGTTCTGCATGAAAACATTACTTCCACTACACCTACAATCCCTTAGTGTATAGGGCACAGTACCAACAGCTACACTAGCTGATTCTTTCGTTAACATTTATATTTTTCCGTGGCGTTATTTTCGTTCAACTTGTAATACAAATGGGGATCCAACAGCTCTGGGGCTATCTTCTTCGAAACTGTCCATTTTAACGCTCATTTTCCACAGCCTTGGGGCGCCCCCTAATGGAGATGTCGCAATCACCCAAAGACGCTTCCGGATTAATACGAAATCCACGGCTTAAAGTCGGACAAACACGCCACTATTTCTTATTTATTTCTGAGCTTCTAATGTGCATTCTCAAATGGAGATTTCTTCTTCAGTACGATCTAGCAGAAATAAGTAAAGGTTTCACGTTTTAATAAGACTGCTCACTCTCTGAGAAGAATAATCGCAAATATGAGGCTTCCCCTTTAAACTCTTGCATAAACAGGCAAATACGGCCCTTCCATCGGATCGAGCATTCGTGCTGCGTTCTTGCGTGTTTACTCGCTTTCAAAAGACCAATTTGTTTGATACACCTTTCACAGTGCATAGGTTGTGGAGCGTCCAATAGCAAGATGATTTGTGAATTGGAAAGGCCGTGGAAGAAAGTTGACGTATTCTGTATTCTGATAAAATCCAATCAATTGCCTGTGAGGCACGTGGTACCGTAGTTGCTTGAGGCACTATGCTACAAGCTGGAATGTCGCGGGTTCGATTCCCGATGAGATCACTGGATTTTCCAATTAACCTAACTTTTCCAGTACCAGGAATCTTCCTGAGGGTAAAGGACGGTCGGCGCGTGAGGCTGACAACCTTACCGCCATCTGTGAGTCGAAAGTCTGGAAAATGTGGCAGCCTCGACGTCTCACAACCATATTGGTCTCCACGGCCTGTTACAGGGATAAATTTACCTTTATCTTTATCCAACACTTGACTGGGTGAACTGTGAAGAGTCACAGAAATCCAAATCAAGATATCTGGGATTATATTCGAACCCGGGATCTCCAAAATATTTAGCATGACTGGAGACACCTCAACCGTGATGAGGATTGCCCGATTTTAATAATGTTTTAATGCTAGTGGGGTGGGAGTAAGTCCCTTGTACTGCGGCCACTTCTGGCCTATTGTACCAGCCCCAGATGACAGGTGAGGGTGATTGTGGAGCAATTGGTGGAATGAAGATTGGCAGGGGAAACCGAAGTACTCAGAGAAAACCTGCCCCAGCGCAACTTTGTCCACCACAAATCCCACTTGACCAGACCCGGGCTCTAACCCGGGCCGCCGCGGTGGGAAGCCAGCGACTAAGCGCTTGAGCTATGGCGCGGCTGATTTCAATAACTCCGCCGCAGTTTTCAATGAATCTCGTATTTGCTGGATGTGGAGTTTTCATTAAACAAGATGAAACTGTTACATCAGTCTAAAAGAAATGTATATAATTTTGGGAATTCTGCTCCGATTTAAATAATTTAAATATTTTAAATCCGTCCTTCGATCCGTAAAAGAAATAAACAAACTTGCGGACTAATTTCCGTTATCTGAAACGAACCTTAAGCCGATATACGGCAATGAAAGGGCAGAAGAATCTATAAAACTTACAGAAATTCATTTCCAGAAATATCTGAATGAAATCCGACTATGGAAAGTAGAATGCAGACGAGGCAGAAAAGACTTATCATCCCAGCAAAATATTTCTACAGGTGCTTCCAACTAATTCACCATACAGTGCCTCTATCATTAATTATCTGTCTCAAAGCAGTACATTAATTTTTCAGACAACACAGTACAGTCCGTGTATTCGCGACTGGAGAATAGCGTGGAACCAGTTTCGATATGGGATGGTACTAATTGGTGAATGATAGGGGAAGAGGTATATGTCAGTTTCGCTCTCTTACTTAATCACACAATCAAAATATTTTATACATTTCGTCATGCAGAATGCAGTTAGACTAAAACACAATAAATTATCAAGTAAATCACAGCCATACCAGTAATCCGACAACTTTCAATGGGTCATTCAATTACCTAGGATGGAGTGACAGCTTTTGACCAATGATAAGTTATGTTTTTGGTAATTCTACCTTTATTTTGGCTATCTGAACTATATGATACAATCAGTTCATCTAAATATCCATTTCTCACAACAGACAGAGAAAAAACAATGCGTCTCCATTAGACAGGCCAACTTGCTATTCCGTAATCATATGAAACCCCATATTACATGCACGCTGTGAGGAAAGTATCGAGTTGTTTAATGTTAAAGAACATTTTCCATACTGTACCACTGTGCTTTAAAGGGTTATTGAAAACGTATGAAATTGTTTTTAACTTCATGTTGACACGTCTCGAATGTGATTTTATAATTTTTGAATACTTGTCCCCATCACGCACATTGCATGGCATCTGTTCAAGTTGGGCGGTCAGTTTAATGCGCACTTCAAAAATAAAAAAAAATACACCTAAATGTTAATTATAATCCTATAAACTCACCTAATGATGAGCATAGCACCCGAAACCACACCCGTATCATAGCCAAACAAAAAGCCTCCAATTGTGCTCAGAAATGTCAACACGTATATAAAAGTGGGCGTTCGAAATTTGGATTTCTCTGGTACAAGATCTTCACTGCTTGTAATGTTATTGGTTGACTCATACTTAGTTGACATAATTACGCGAAAACAAACGATACTGAAAGTTGGAGCTCTCAAAAATCACTACCGCATTCATCAATGTCGTACACAACATTGACAAAAGCACACACAACGCACACAACTAACCACAACTATCTCCATTCTACCATGTTACTCTCGCTGCTTGCTGTGGAATCGATTACAGTAAGCGTATACTCGATTAATATTGCTCACAGGAATCGAGGGAAATAGTTCGGGTACGTAGGATCACCGACAGATTACACTACTGATCAAGCACCTGAACCTGACAGTTCGATAGCCCATTCAACAGATTTGTTTGGTTGGTAAGAGAAGTTTCAGGCGCCAGTTTCCAACATATTTGTTCCTCTTTTTGTCACCGTCAGTATTATTATTTGATCCTGTTGCTTCAAATGCTGACGTTACCTAACGCTGAACTCAAATGGGAGGATGATGACGAATAGTGAGTAAGGAAGCATTTGATATATGGCAGTTGCGGAGTATTTGAACTCTTCTTTCAACACTCGTCGGGAAATTATGAGGACTATTGCAGTAACTTCATTGGATATTTTCGGCTTCTTAGATGAGGCACATCTCTAATAAAATTAAGATCCGGATAGAAGAAGAACTCACATAAAGCCGTTTCTAGCTTCATCCTAAAGTCAGATCTGGTCCGATCCCCAACTTGCGACATTTATGCTTTACCACAACTTACGTCAGGCTCTGGTCTTTTTGGTGAAGGTAATTATTACGAAATGCACTATTTTTGTGGTGTTTTAACCTGAAATTTACAATTACTGCCTTCAGTATCTGTGCAAGACACCGGAAGCCGCTCATTCAAAATTTCAATCTCGTATTCAGGAAATATTACTGAGATTCTCGGTGATTTTTCAGCGGTCTCTCCAGACAAAATGCCGGGATAGGAGGCCTACCTTAAAATAGACCATGGCCGCTTCCTTTTTCCTTTCTTACAAATAATTCATGCATTTGACTCTTCATATTCTAGACAACAGAAAAGCGCCGTTATAGAAACAAAGAACAATCATTATTATAATCAAATGTAGCAATATCATGATGGAAATTATATGCCTATTCCAAATTATCATATTTACCAGAAACGAATGTACTATTTTTAGTGCACAGATCTTCTGAAGACATTAAAATCATTGTGGTTATTTTTAGAAAGAAGACAGGAGGTTTGCAAGCGCAAGCCTTCGCCAACTCCTCTCTCGAAGTATCTGAGATGATTTAAATTTTTTCTTAACGAATTTATTTGAAAGGCAACGTTTTATTCACAGCAGGGGAATGGTGTATTATGTCAAGAACTTAACTGTTTCGCAGTTCTTGATATTAAGCTCATTTCTAGTACTAGTGCTATTTAATCGCTTCTCCTTATCGCCTGACACAAAGTGCTACAGTACGAGTATAAAACTTATGAAAGAACAAACGACAGGTGAAGGATGCTTAACTCAGCAGTATTCGTGAATAAACACAACTAACAAAGAAAGAAGCGCTGAATGAAGCAGGGAACGCACAGAAATAAAGTATAGGTCTCATTTTATTACATTTTTGTTTTCGCTCTAATTTTTGGCTTGTGCATTTGACAAAAAAGTTGCATCTATATCCTCAACTAGAGGTTCTAATTGGCTAGTATGTTATTAGTTCATAACTTACTGAGAAATCTGAGTAAAATTTCATAGTGCATATTCTGTTAACATTGTTAGCCCGTAATAATAAAATATTCAGAATCAAGGCTTTTTAGTAAAGTAATTCTTCTTATAAGATCGACCGCCTCTGTGGTCTAGTGGTCAGAGTTCCTGGTTACATATCCGGAAGTCCCTTCTTCGATTCCCGGCGCTACTGGATTTTCTGAGTAGTGGGTCTGGAACGGGGTCCAATCAGCCTCGTGAGGATAACTGAGGAGATATTTCAAGGAAATAGCGTCTTCGGTCTAGAAAACCGAGATTAACGGCCGTGGGGAATCGCACTGACCATGTGACATCCTCTATCCGCAAAAGTTCGCACTAACTTCACTGAAAAGCGGCGGTCGCTCTGTCGGTATAGTTCGCTTACGGACTAAAGGCCACGGAGTTCTTATAAGATCACACTGTCGGCGTCAAATTTCATAAATTTTAAACTTATTGTATTCAGGAAATATCTGGGGTAGCGGGCCACAACAGTCATACTTCAGAGCTATCACTAACTTCTTACAGAAGGGAAGAAACAAATACTATAGCAATATTTTTTCAATATGTAATTAAAAAAACACTTCACCTCTCTCCTCGAAGATGTTTATCAACCTGAGTTCGGATTAACACAGATAAGCCAGATAAAACTTCGAAGTAGCTACCAAGTTCAAAGCAGTCGGCTACTACGACTTCAACGCGACAGAAGTGAAAGGAATTCTAGTTAGAAAATCAACATGAGTGATGAAGTGAAGCAGTACAGCTTAGAGGAGATCAAAGAACATAACACTGCTGAATCTGTCTGGTGCATATACAAGAATGGGGTATACGACATTACACACTACATTGATGAACATCCAGGTGGTGGTGAACAGCTTCTGGATGCAGCTGGAGGTGATCTGACAGCCGAATTTGATGACTTTGGACATTCGGATAATGCTCTTCAAATTCTGAAAAAGTTAAAGATAGGTGAACTGAGAATGGAAGACCGTGTCAAAGGAAAAAAGACTGAAAACAAAGAGAAATCCAAAGGATGTTGTGCTATTATGTAGCATCCTAAACAGTATTTTAACAAAAAAGATTTTGGATAAAACGCTATTCAAATATACTTGGAAACAAACTGAAGTATGTATAGTTAGTGTGTCTTATGTGTTATAATGGAAACAAGATTTTATACTGGAATGATGGAAACATCTCAAAATAATCTTGGGCTCTTTGTCCAGGTCATGGAACTTGAAGACGTGCTGGGATTAATATTACCTGTAAATATTCCATTTCAGTATTTATTTTATTGATATATACTTACCGCTGAATGAACAGTGACACTATATTGTAAACTAAGGCATTTCTTCCATTTAATAAAATGACAGCCAGTAGTCAAAATACATTCCCCAGATATATTATTCTCTTGAGAAGATTATAATTCGATAATTATCAAATATGCTGGTGTTGTTAAGTGCAGGAAACGAGATTGCAGAATGTACTAGTTGTTTTAAACGATTTTTATGCCACTGTTTCTAAAGTGAAATGATTTACAGATATGTAGGCCTGTTGTCATCGTGAATAACCAATGGTGCTGCTTAGAACCTTTTTAAAGTTCTAACTCTAAAACGAGAAGGTAATAAAACCCTCGATTACTCCAGCACACTCCATATTCCTTAATTCCATGAGTACAGTGACAACCTTCCTTGGAGTTTAAAATGAAAAAATATATATATTTTTGCACAGTGCTATAGAACAAGGATAGGAAATGCATACAATGTGGAACAAGTTCAAAAATAAATGATCTTAGACAAAAATTAGACTACATGCTTTACATATCTTGTTAAGTCATATTGATTTATAATGGATTAATAATTAATGTAAAATGTGACCTTTATTTCTATGAAGTATAAGCCTCTATTGCCCACACAATTCGACATTGTTACACTGCTTACCTAATTTAGTTTTATTATATACCAGTATCATATATGTACTTTCCTTCCTTATAGAAGGTTTAAGCACATACCTTCCAACACCATCATAAGCAATAAACTTCCAGGCAGTAACATGAACAGAAGTGTTCCAAACTGGTTTCAAATTTTATCGGGTGGCTCAGAACTTTGCTACATTGTTCTGTAGTTTCATACTGTGGCATAGAGACCCATTGCCAATCGGTGACTCTGTAAACAGGGATAGTTGCTAGGTAACGCCCACAACATACGTGCATGCAACAATAGAAGAACAGTTTTCTGCAGTCCACGCCATGCACATTTCTATGCAACAGCTCAGTATGCACATCCACGTCGCAATACAGACAAGTACAACAACAGAAGAACAGTGTTTTATATGTGGTCCGTGCTGAGAAGTTATAACCAGGACAGTCGAGTTCTGTACAGGAGGCTGTGAAGATAGGACCTGAGTGCGTGAAGCTGATGAATCTCCACTGTCAGAAGTCGTTGCCAGGGAAGGGCTGGTGAAGATACAGCAGGCTGGAAAACAGCTAAGCGGGTGCTGTTGTGATTTGTGAATTGTGGAGACTAGTGGTGGCACTGTAACTGCTTGTAGTTCTGAGTCATGCATATAAGTGGTCAATAAATCCTATTTACTGATCCAAACCACATCTATAGTAACCCCTACACATGACAATATGTACTTATACTAAAAGAAGCATATTATCATTCCTTTCTTAATGAATGTTCTGTAATAGTGGTCTTTGGGTGTATCATTGAATTATTGGTTCCGAAAACTTTCCATTTCAGAGACAGTTATGATCAAATCAAATGATCACTGTTTTCTCATAAAATAAAAAATTTGCAAGAGGGAAGATAAGTATTCACACTAAAATTTCAAAGGATAATTCAACATGAAAGAGATGGTCACTCTGACAATGAGTTACAGTATTATATATTACAAAATTCTTAAATTTTAAGGGGGCTGATGTAACATTCTGACCACCAATTTCTCATCTCATTCTGGGGGCAGCAAAATAGTCCCTACATTATCAATACTTACACTCTCTGTTTTATGTGTGATATTCAGGACTTGAGGTGGGGCGGGATGTGGCAGGATGGCATCCCGGTTCTTTTATAAATGGCTTAAAAGCAGTAAGTAAATGCAATGTACAATACCTTTTTTGTTAAAAGAGGAAAACCATCCCGGTTCTATTTTCATTCCACCTCAAGCACTGGTGATATTGTTATGATTAACATTACTACACAAGTTATTCTGTATTTCAGCTTCCTGTTGCATATATTTAGTCTGTCAAAAATGCAACAATCATTAAAATATTCACCATTTGTAAGGGGCATCGTCCACTTGTTTAAAGCTATGTGATGCATGTATTCCAGACAGTTTGTTTAGCAGCTACATCTGTGATCTGCTGCTGAAACAAATTCTCTGGAATACACGCATCACATAGCTTTAAACAAGTGGATGATGCCCCTTAAGAGGTAGAATAAGATTTTACGAAAGATTTTAATTTAAGTGTACTGCAACGCACAATTTTAGCACGCATTAGAGGAGTGTAACAGTTTAAGACGTATTGAAACGCCCGACGATGGCCGTCTGTCGCCAAAATATGTCGTGTTGGTGTTAAATGGTGAATATTCTAATGATTGTTACATTATTGATGGACTATATACATAGATGTTTATTACACAATGATTAAAAGAAATTATGTTCATAGTATTCAGACCATACAATGTACAATGAATGTGCATTATTCTGTCACTTAGTGAACAGCATTGTAACAGAAGCTTTATCAATGAGCAATCTAGCATATGAATGGCATATGTTCATTGAATCATTGAATTATCACCTTATCTTACAATATATAAAGAAAATTATATCTGATAACCATAAGGTACAGCTCTTTTGAAGATCATTAAAACCCACTTCTTTTTGATAAAGTACAAGTGGCGTTATAAAAGGATTAAACACCATTGTCACTATGTTTTAACATGTGGAATGCTAAAGAATCAAAATAACTTGCTATATTTTATTGGCTTTCATTCCAAAGTGTAAAAACTCAGCACAGTGGATACTAGTTTTTTCCTTTGGATAAAATAAATTCATTTTCCCAAGATGAAACCTCTGAATGCAGAGTGTACTTCTAATGACAAAACTGAACCATATCTAGGGGATAATAAGTTCATGGGGAGAAATTGTTCCTCTTGGTCCTCCCTCCTTCTTTTAACTGGGATCTGATCTTGGGCAATAGATTTATGCCCTATATTGCACAATCATGGAAGCAAAATTCAGAATGAAAAAGTAATTGAAAACAGGTGATGTAAGAATATAAAATCTTTATACTATTTACATTAAATTTATACATCCCCAAGTTCAAAATAAATCCTGCTCAGTGGTTAATGTTACTTGTTCTAATATGTGTATGAGTTTTTAAACAAACTGTACATATTCCTAGCCCTAACATAAAGTGTAATGGATGAGAAGATTTTTTCCTTTTAATAGTAAATTGTTACCCATTTTTTCCTTCCTCTCACCTCAGGCAAAGTCAAATCTTTATGAACATGAGACACACATAAAAGACCCCCACCTTGGTACAGAACCAATGCTTAGCTTCATGTTCCTTCATCTTCATCTTCACCTCCATCTTACCACTGGCAGCAAATTGGAAAATTCTATCTAATATATTGATTCCTTCTACCCTTTCCAAACAGACAGGATGTTGGAAGAACCAAATCTGTAAACATAAGCCACGCTAACAACCACAACATTTATAATTACTGCAGTTAGCATGAATTTGTTCTTGAAGATGGAAAGTACTTTTGATAGGTCCAACTCATTCTCACACTGCACAGTAATTGTAAAGTTGTCCCTGTTCTTAATTAAGCACCATGCCTTGATGAAGATGTATGGGGGAGTTAGTGAAAAAATAGATTCAGCCATTTTTAATCTTGGCACTAGATAGCACTTTATGCCCCATCTGCCTTAACCTCAGTCCCCACTGAGCAAGAGGCTGGGTGTGGGCCAGAGTCAATGTGATGCTGCAGAAAAGAGAAAAATCTCTTACCCCTGCTGATAATCAAACCATACATCCCTGTCCAGCCCATAGCCTAGTACCTACACCGACTCCTCATGCTGCACAGTGAATATCTAGATTAACTGAATTAGTATGTTGGAAAAGTAACCATATCCAATGATGGTGAAGAATACATGTTCCGCTTTACAACTGAGTTCATTACAAGAAATCACATACAAACACAAACAGTGACAGTCAAAAGAACTAAACTAACTCACTGTCACCATTTACTGTCCCAATGTTAGAAACAGAAATAAGTAACAAGGGAAAAGTAACACAGATTTGTATTTAATAACCCCAAAATACTTTGCCAGTTTTTAATGAACCTTACAGAAAAGTGTTATTACATTCTTGGCTGATGGCCAGCCAAAAAAAAAAACCTCATTAACATACCAATTCAAAAACACAATGTTTTATAAATTGTGTCCTTTCTCACATAGAGATACACGCATTACATGCTGATCCTGTATGAGATGTGAGGTTCAAAAAGTGGTATTAAAATTATGGTCTTCTGGGATTGAGTTTTGCTTGTTTCCTTATATATTTTATTTTTTCATTTATTTTCTAATTTTTATGTGGTCATTCCTGTTGCTTTTGTTTAGGACACACATCACTTTTATACCATGAGGTTTAGTAGTTAGGTACCAATATCAAGGCTGGTATGTACGAGCACTATTCATACATGGTGTCACATCCAAGAATATCATAATCTTAACGGTGATTCCATGCTTTTGGCTGGCGAGTCTCAGAGAACATTTAAAGAAATTCAAAGGCAGAATTTATACATTATCTGTGAAACTTTTAAATGACAGACTTAAATAGACCAACTGCTGAAAGGTTGCAGTTTATTGTTTTAACGGGGCAAAAATTATAAGCCAAATACTGTATATAACTGCCAAGTAAGTTTCATGAAATCTGTAACCAAAGTCTGTATGCAATTCAAGATTCATAAAATGAACTATAGTGCAAATGTATATTTATTATCAACACCATTTCATTCTAAAGCATTTATGCGAAAAGAACAACAAAATCTGTAAAACAATTTCCAAATTCCTGCATCACATCAACACTTTCAGACTGTACAGTAAAGACTTTGATGGTGGCAGAAGATACCTTCAAAGACAACATGACACAATTTAAATTTATTTTTAGTTCTTGTATCACCACCAGTACAGCAGGAAACAAGAATTATCATACAAGAGTTTGCATACATGCTCAGGCAGAATATGGATCAGCTTTGACACATATCTTACTGGATATAAAAATACACATAAAATCACATTACTTGGCTCTGAAACAACATAATGTAATAAATAACCTGACAAATTGTGATTTTCAATTTATACATGCATATCACACATATAAATCACAAAGCAACTGTTCTGTAAAACTGCTTTTCACAAATGTCAGGAATATACTTACATGCACAATAGGTATTCACACAAAGATAGTATAGTGAAGTTGCATCTTATGTGGGGTTCACATTCTAAAAATAGCACATAAACCCAAAATTCCACATAGTCAGAAGTACTCTTAAAATCTCTTAGATGGCCTATATGTATATGCTTTTGTATATACCCTGAAGTATGTACAAATATAATGTGCATAGCAAAGAATATATATACAAGCAAAATGTACAGTAATTTCATTTTTGATTACATAAAAAACAGACAGCGCGGTAAGAATGAAATAACAAATAAAGGAAAAGAGTAAACCTGAACACTCACAATTCATCCTGGATATTACTGTCTCTAACACGCAGGAACTGAGGCACTCAGGGTTCACGTTCACTCTGGGCTTATTCTGTGGGGCACAGTGCATGGAACCCCCCAACATGATTTAAATTATGTATATTGTCACGTGTATTAGTGACTACAGACATGGCTTGCATGATGAATAAAATGGGTTCTGGACTGGATGATTGGATTTATTGACACTTCTCTACAGTTAATCTTAACTACAACCAATTATAACAGCTCAATGACTGTCCAAGACTCACTCCATTCCTTACCGGACTATGAGTGGCCTCTCTTCAACTGTGACTGACTTGATTCCGATTTACAAATCAGTCACTTCTTCAGCTTCCGTTGCCTGCTGGTTAAGGCTCCACAGCTGAACACTCAACTTCTGAATTATCTATTTTTTTTTTTAAATTCGCTTACTGGGGGGTGGACTTCAACTGGATCCACTCAGCACAGCGGCCACTGATTGGCCTATTGTAGCCTGCCCCAGGTGATTATGATGGAGAATTTGGTGGAATGAAGATTTTGCAGGGGAAACCGAAGTACTCGGAGAAAACCCGCCCCAGGGCCACTTTGTCCACCACAAATCTCACTTGACCAGACCCGGGATCGAACCCGGGCCGCAGCATTGGGAAGCCAGCGATTACCGCTTCAGCTATGGTGTGGCATACTCTGAATTATCTTACAACTGCCTGAATGATTCATGAATTCAAGAATGAACTCTCTTCTATAACTCAGGGCAAACCTGTAACTGTTCGTCTGTTATTATTTCTTTCATCCACTGCTATAAAACGTTTCTTTGGCATGCTGTTGTCTAGTAATGGCCTATTCTGCATCTATTGGTTGCCACAGGAACATGATTACTGAACCGTTTTCTAGCAATGACCATATTCGTCACAACATATATATATTTTGGCAGACGTGCATAACTGAATCTGTGTAAGTTAAATGTGCCTATGATGCAACTCCACTGTATCTCCACACACCTTACAGTTTTTTTTTTGTAACATTACTCATTATCCTACTAAGGGTTTTCATACATTTGTTATGGACTATAAAAGTATTCCCATGCAAAGTTTTGCAAATATTCCAGAGTAAAAATACAAACATTTCAAATTTATAGGGTTCTGATGATGGTAACTGCACTTGGGATTACCGAGTTTCCGGCTTTGTCAATCGTCCATCACAACAGACAATGGAAATTCAATAATCCTGACAAATCTGTTTTATTATTGTCTTGTAAAAAATGATGCCACATAGCTTAGTCCCTACCAAGAGCTGGCACAAGCCTAAACACTGAAGAAAGCAATAAGAAATTCAATTCCATATATAGAAATCGATGTCATCAAAACTGCACCACAATTCATAGCATGGAATTTCCAGAGACTATGATAAACACCTTCATTGGTGTCATGATTCTTAGAACAGTTTCATTTACATTGCTATGTGACATGATTAGATTACTACCAATTTATAGTCGTCAAATAAAAAAATTGGCAACAATCATTTTCCATTTAAGAAAGTGAACAACAAAAGAAACAAATGCCTTGTAGAATGGCTGACTCAGAGAGCTGACTGGTTCACCTGCACTGTTGCACAAACCCAGTACAATACTATGTACATGGTGTATAAAATAGGCCATACAAGTCTTTTCATTCAAACAGCACTCAAGGACAGTGTACACGGGAACATCAAAGGGTGAAATATTCAGTTTCATATGAATAACTGTAATCTGTGTAGGTAGCATAATGAGCATTTTTCAAATAAGTTCTGAGACAATATCATCAATCAACCACAAAGGGTTCAAATCAATTAAATGAAATACAGAATGGCATATTCACAACCAGTTTCAAATCTGAAATCACAAATTTAAATCATATTAAAGGAAACAATATTCTGAAGGAAATAAATAGCTACCTTGCTTATGTGAAATTGAAGTGTGCTGTATTTCACACACAGTCATATGCCAAAATGTACACACCAATTATACAACACAGAATTTTTTTCACATAAATTATAAAATTGATATATGACAATCAGAATAATAGTTTTATACAACATTCCAAACTGACAAGACTCAGTAAATACATTAATAAAGAGTATAATCCTATCTTGTCTTCTTATTGGCCTATTTGTAACATTTAAACTCTTTATGTGTATAAATGGATGCTCAATATGTAAACTTCAGTGGCAATTCAAAATTACATTCATATTTTCTGTGCACTTTGAAAACTCACTTTAGTAAGTTTTGTACCTGGTAGAAGTGAGTGGTTATCTACATGAAATCCATCCATGTAATTCACATTATGGAAATGATACTGTGGATATAGTTCTAAATATTGATGAACATGTTAAACGTAAATTCCTGATATTTGTAATTGTATAATTGTGTGTCATTTCATATTTTTGTTCTATAACAAACTGAATGAATGTCACACCCAATGCACTTTATGAAATGAAAAACAGACACGTAGAGGTAAAAGCTATCCCTGCAACAGGCCGTGAAGGCCCATAGGGTTGTCAGACATAAGGCACCCACATTTTCTATAGACAATCGGCTCACAGATGGCGGTAAGGTTATCAGCCTTACGTGCCAGTCGCCCTTTACCTCCCAGGAAGATTCCTCATACTCATTTCTGTTAGAGGCTGAGTCAACCCCAGGGCCATAGTGTGGCTGGAAGGATTACGTAAATTGAAAAAGAAATTCACCTCATCAGGACTCGAACCCGTGACCTTCTGGCTTGTAACATAGTGCCTCAACCAACTACATTAACATATGCCCCGACAGAAACATTACAACAGCATCCTTGTAAGTAGTAAGTCACTTTACTGGCTCAATGTTATTCATGACACTGCAGGAGTGAGAACATGAATCAATACAATTCATCAGAGCTCAATTCCAGAATTTTATAACATACAACATAAAACTTTAATGCTGTCCATGCAATTTATACAAACATTTCAATTTAGAAATATTCTACTGTGATTAGAGCTACACTTTAGCAAGGTTCACAAACAGTTTGCAGTCCGTTGCCACAGAGTACTTAATTTCTTAACCTTGCCACTAACTTACGAGTATTCTATGTAGCAGAACCCTTCCTGGGAAGCTATTATTCTTTCAGATACTCAGAAAATTCCTCACCTTTTGTGGAATTGGAAGGTTCATTACTGATCAAAACAGCCTTCGACTGGTCCCTAGGGTTGAAGGATATGGATTGGACTTATCTAAGTCCAATCCATATCCTTCAACCCTATTACTTTAATATTCATTCTAATCTTATCCTCATATCAATGTATAGATTTTCCAAGTGGTCTGCTCCTTTCAGGTTTCTAGGCCAAATTTGTATATTTCTCATCTCTCTCATAAATGCTGTATGCCCACTCATGTGACCATGAAAGTTTAAACTAGTTACTGGAATAACCATCTCCCATACTGCAGCATGCTGGTACTTTTTCATTGCAGGTTGTTAATGAAATCATATGCAGCTAATTTCTCTTGTGGCCAATCTGTATAAGTACATAAAAACAAAACCTTGACACATCAGTTAATGCATATCTCTCTATTTCAATATCAATAAATATGCCACTTGAAAGACCTGCCCATTGATTGGACTCATGAGTCATGATTTGTTTTTCCTAAGGGACTTCAGAACTCCATAATGGAGTTTCATGCCTTAATCAACTGCTACCTCAAATCTAATTACACTTAATGATCAGCATTATAATAAAACTTCTTCACTCTTTCTACAAAAGCTGTTAGTTCCGTAACATCCAACCATATGAAAATCACTGATCATTCATATGAAATACAAGAGTGGAAAGTGAGATGAATGGGTACAAGAAACATAATCTCTGGACCTGTCAACATAAAGATTAATCTTCTAGTTTTCTTTATGTATATATTCTGAGTCATTCTTAGCTACTACTGTACTCTGGACATAAGAATGCATAAACTTATCTATTAACTAATTAATTAACTCCATGTAGCTAAGCCTTTCTTGAGAATCTGCCAATTATGCAGCTACTCAAGAACTTTGCAACACTTTATGTTCATTACCATATTCACAAGAGCCCTCCACCAGTCCTTATCCTGAGCCAGATTGATCCAGCCCATACCATCCCATTTCTCTAAGATCACTTTTAATATTATCCACCCACCTAAGTCTTCATCTTTCTAGTGGTCTCTTTCCTTCTGTTTTCCCACCGATATCCTACATGCATTCCTCTTCACTCAATTCATTCTATATGCCCTGCCCATCTAATCCTCCTTGACTTGGTGAAGAGTACAAGTTATAAAGCTCCTCATTACGCAGAACTTCCAAGAAGTGTTCACACCAGAGGAATTTCTGACAGTAGATATGGCCACCTGTGCATTTCAAGGAAGCATATATTTCAGGATATACATGAAAGGAAAGCCTTATAAATATGACATACAAATGTTTGAACTTTGTACAGCAAAAAATGGTTATGTTTATATGCTGGCACATATCCCAAACAACCTGACCACAGCAGCTCTTTAAAGTAGCGGAGATATTCTGTAAACCCATAAAAAATAAGTGTCACACAGTTCATATGAAATGCTGGTTCACAAGTCCCACACTCCAACACTTAAGACCGAGATGATATGTACCTTCAAACATCAGGCTCTCTCTGAACTGCAGTGTTACAACCCATAGTCACTCCCATAAGAATATAAAATCCAGCATCCTTTCATCCAGTTTAACATTGGAGGTACTTAACCAAACCACTTCAGAATAAATAAATACACGTATGTGGTTTTCAAGCAAACACATATTATTATCGAGTGACACACTAAAGAAATAATAATTAATTTATTTGTTCCTTGTGTCCTTTATACAGCACAATATATGTCCTTGGAAATATATCTAAATACTCAAATGAGTAAGACTACATGGAAAAACTTAATGAATGACATATTGGACAGCTCTTTGTCCTCTCAATGTGCAAGTCATGTCACACTCATTGCAAGTACAACTGCACAAAGGATTGCATAGTGGCATTTTTAATATTTCTTTTTTGAAAGAGAAGAACATATATCTGCCGGAAAATTGTGAGTGCGAGTGTAATCAGTGATAAAACAATTCTACAATTAAAATAAATTAGACTTCATGCAAGATAAAGATCACTCTTAAGTGGCGGTGTATGAACCAGACAATGGATCTGTGATAACCACATTGATATATCCACCACCTTATCAGTTATTATGTACTTTGGTTTAAATATATAACAGTGATTAATATGCCTTCAGTAATACAGACTATGACATTAGTAAACTAATTTCACTGCTACCCACTCGTGTTATAAGCTTGTTTCTCAAGCCTTATCTGCAGCTGCTAATGATAATGATAATGACGACACACACATACCATAGGAATAGTCATTCTCTCATACACACTACCAATGGTAAGTACAAATCACTATTCGGGTAATATGGCACACGGATTGACTAAACCATGATGGGTGGGTTTGAATGTGAACAGCTGACCCACCTGTGTTGGACTTTTCATATTCATGACACAACCACATACATCTTGCAACACAGATTCTGAGAGATTATGACAAAAGTAAAATTGTTAGGTGAAATGAATATTTCTTACATTTCTCCAGCATACAATACTAAGAGACAAACACAAAATACAACAATTCTCGTCGCACATCATATGGTTTGAGGGGAAATTAACACCATCTGTTTCTGAAGACTTTACACCAGTAATTTAAAATGCGTGATAATATGTGGGATGTTCCCACACAAATATCTGAATCCAGTGAGATAATATCATAGGATCAATACAGAAGATTTACAAGAAATTGAAGAATCTTGCGGCTAATAGGGTGTGACATTTCAGATAGAGAGAACTGCACTGTGAGCACATAATACAGTTCCTCTTCGTGAACTGCTGGGAAGGGATGTTTATTAAGTTATTACGATTTTAAGATTCTTGTTTGTTAAAGAACAGTTTTATTTTTCCTGAAATATTCAGTAATGGAACCTGGACTATTACTGCTCTGTTAAAAAACTAATCTTCCTTCTTCTGTGTCCATCCAAGTTTTGGGTCAGAAGTGAAGCCCTCAAATGTGGATCAAGTTTATGATATAATTTGTCTGTTCAGGTCCGTTGCAACATCACAATGGCAGTGACTGATGAGTATGTGGCACTGATGGAATGTTGACTGATAATGGAAAACATGTGTGCTTAAAGGAAAACTAGTCGCTTTGTTTACCATAAATTTCAAGCAGACTGAACTTTTGCCTCCATAGTGAAATGTCAGTATATAACTGTTACAGCCACTGCATAGCCTAATGTTCTGTTTAACTGACTCAACAACATCTGAACAGATAATAAGGCACAAGACTATAATTCTATGCCTCAAACAGAACTATTACCATTCAGTTTCATTATGAAATTTAAAATAAGTGACTGAACAAGGATTAACAAATAAATAGTAAATATACTGTTTACACTGAAATATTTCATCATATTTTGGAAGTTTACATAAATCAGAATGACACAGTGAAGAATTATGCCTAAATTTAGACGAACCAAGACCAATAACACGATTCTAGTATCAATTTAACACGATATTTGAGAGTGGCAATATTATGAATGATAGCACGATACAAACCCAGAAATAATTAGTGAACACAAGCAGGATAGGGGATATTCTACAGAATAAAACTACAAATACCAATGTTAAAATTATTACTGTATAAAAAAAAAAAGAAACGACTGATCAGTAATAAAGAAACAAAAAGAGGTTTTCCTGTTTAAAGAACTTACTCTCTGCATGATGATTATAAGAATTGGCAGTACAAAACATTTAATGTACTGCAATTTTTATTTGCTTCTTCAATTAAAGCTATATGGTGTACAGACACCTCATTACATATTTTTCAGAAGTAATTTAGCATAACATCTAACCTCTTTAAGTTAAACCTTCTTTTGCAAGATCACACTATGCTCATTCAGTGCTAAAATTCTCTTGGTTACTATGATAAAACCAATGCCATGTAAATTCAACAGCTGAATGGGCTTTAAGCCACACACTCACTTGGGCTATCAATCGATCAATCAATGAGTCAACAATGTAACACTGTTGAATTTTCTTAAGAGATTTGATTCTGTCTCAGTTTTTATAGGTGCCATGGCATAAACCACAGGAAATTTCATGAAATACAGAAAAAAGCTGTTACATTTATTTTAAAAAATGTCCCAGTTCTTTTCAGTCATTTTAGCTCTATAAATCCTTTAAGTTCTGTCCACAACACTTAATTTTCACTTTCGTGTGGAAAATTGTACAGAGTCTAAACCCAATGCCAGGAAAAGTAAATGGAATTTCCAACCCTAAAACTTTAAAAATATAAAAAGGGTACAATTCTTTTCCTTTCATTGGGTTTCTGCTTCAACTGAGAAGAAACAATGCACACATGAGTTCAACATTCAGTTTGACCAAATAAAAACTAGGTTTTACTAGGTTCAGAGTGAAATCTCTATTTAATGAACCTCTTGGGAAATTACTTTTCTTACACTAAATGGCAGTTTTCACCAAAAGGAGGTTACACAAAATTACAGCAAGAAATGGTTCATATTATTATAGAACTTAGAGTACATAATTATTATAATAATTTCTTTATGTAAGAATTTAAAGAAAGTTTCTACATAAGTAAATATTTATGTGAATCAGTAATATCAAATTAATTAAAAAAATAATTCATGTTCCTTAAGAGGAACAAATTTCGGAAGGTCAAAAATGTCTTACACTGTTACATACTGAATCAAAATTCATTAAACATGGGAAAATAATATACTGGGCTTCAGCTGGCACCAGAACAAATATTCACTAACTACAGGATTTCACTATGTGCAGGAACAATAAATCAGGATTTCATTGTACGAGTAAATATTAACTTCTGAAAGCATTTGGTCTTGACCCCAGTTTACTCAGAGGGAAAGTACTGTACTGCAGATTAGACTTGACTAGATACAAAAGGTACTGATTTGAATCATTTTCATTCTGAAAAGTTCAGCCATCCATCTGGCTACCACACAGAATACAAGTTAATATACATAATTAAACAGTCAGACATGGAGCATAATACCAACATGAAAACAGCAAAGAATAAAAATTTTGAATCTTGGCCAGAACACCAACTATTGCCCCCCCCCCTAATTTCCAACATAGTACCTTCATTAGGCCATGACTGCTCTGTTCCAAATCTTTCCCAATTCATCAATCACCCAATCACCAAGTATTACTGATTCTCAATACTGACAATGTCAATAAGCAACGAAATAAAAGAAAAATGTACAAGAAGTTCTGGGAAGTACTAATTGCCTACTTTCCTTTGATATGACACAGACCACATAGAAAACATGTCCAACAACTGTTGCACGTGTATTTGTTGCCATGGCAACGTTTTTACTGGGCTGCTGCATAATAGAGATAGGATACACAGACACGCAGACTATGGGAGGGATTTATGAAGTATGCCACTGAGATGGGCTCAGGCACCATGATATACATAAGAAGTTTCATAAAGATTGATCAGGTATTCAAGTAAGTCATGAACACTCAGACAGCATGGTTATTTCCTAAGCCTACATTTATTTCTTTCAAAATAAGGAAAGTAGGCCAAAAATTAGAGCCAATCTCTTTCTAACTCAAAAATAGGCAGGACTGGGAACAAAAAAAAATACAATTTTCATTTGTACACAATGATACTGCTTTCTAATTTAAAAAATCTAATTCACATGCTTTATCAAATGCACAGCTCCCACAGTGTGAAAGAGGATGAATTACTATTGCCTATGCACCAGATTTATTTGATGGTGTGCACTGAACACTCCAGCTGGTCAAGTACTTCATCTTTCTAATGTTAATATCATTACTCTTCAGTTAAAATTCAGGTGCCAGATCTACAGAAGTGGGGCATCTAAAATCCCTTATTCCCTGACAATAAACTGTTACCATTGGATTAAAACATGGCCACCATCCTTGTAATTCAATGATATTTAAAATCCCTATTCTTGGGTAACAAAGGTTAAAATGATAAAATGGGAAGAAAAAGGAAACAGTCACAACCTGCTTCAAGATATTATCACAGCATTTTCTCAGAGAAACTGAGTTAAACCATTGGAAAGGAAATGGTGTCTTGGTCAAGATCCTAACACAGGATCTATCAAATATGGAATTGGAGTATATATGAGACAAACTCCATCTTAAGTGCAACAATTTTATTGTAGTTCTTTCTTCTTCCCTTCCTCCACACTACATGTTTCGGCCCTAAATGGCCATCATCAGGTGTGTATTCTTACGTAGCTGCTACACTACCCGTAGTTTAAAATTTAAAATCACCAGTTTTTCCAATTGTATGTATGTATAAAATCTTTGTTAACCTTCACGCATCAATTTGATTTCTAAAATTGGCACTTTTTTAAAACTTCAATTCAAATTAAAATGTCTATAAATCTTCTTTTCTTTTTCTTTTTCCAAATGTTTAAAAATTAAAATTTTCTCGGGGTACACGCCCTATGTCTATAGTGCTGCAGCGGCTACTTCTTGTTTTATCGCTGTTCAGGTATTGTTCTGTGTAGGTTCTCTGTGTGTGTGTCTCTGCTTATCTTTATTACACGTAATAAAGATAAGCAGAGACACACACACAGAGACTATAGACATAGGGCGTGTACCCCGAGAAAATTTTAATTTTTAAACATTTGGAAAAAGAAAAAGAACAGAAAATTTATAGACATTTTAATTTGAATTGAAGTTTTAAAAAAGTGCCAATTTTAGAAATCAAATTGATGCGTGAAGGTTAACAAAGATTTTATACATACATACAATTGGAAAAACTGGTGATTTTAAATTTTAAACTACGGGTAGTGTAGCAGCTACGTAAGAATACACACCTGATGATGGCCATTTAGGGCCGAAACATGTAGTGTGGAGGAAGGGAAGAAGAAAGAACTACAATAAAATTGTTGCACTTAAGACGGAGTTTGTCTCATATATATTGTGTGAGTGTAACAGGATGCTTAAATATAATAATGGAATTGGAGTGTTAATCATCAAATCATCATGCTTGGCACTTGCAAATATTCAAACACATAAAGAAAAATACATAACTTTACAGCTTGCCTTGACCTGTGACTTCATGTCTTTGTTCTTAATACAGTGAAATATAAAGCTGCTATTTCAGGAACTTATAAACAATTCTGCATCATACATGAACAAAACTAGTTCATTACATGCCCAGTCTTCAGTATATGGAAGTATGACCAAAGAAATAAAGATATATCAGAATGAAGCTGAGAGAAGCAGTAATTCTGCTGTACTGAGGCCCCTAGACATCACATTCAAGATGTCATGCTTCTGACCCCATTCAGAAAACCTCTCTGCTCATGTCAATGTTGACAGTGATAACCTTCACTAGGACACATGCTTTGGGACAGAAAATGGGAGCCAGAAGGCAATAAAATGGTAGACAGAGAATCTGTTGTCATCCCCACCATCTGGGGGACATCCCTCTGTAGCCTCAGGATAGCTGTTACATCACTTCCAGCTCTCTACAGAGTCAAATAATTATTAATGCTATATGCAGTTATTCTAGTTGAATGATTTCAGTCTTCAACATTCTAATACACTTTGGCAAAATACACTAAGAAGAAAGAACTACCACACTGAACATAAATTCAAGGCTGCAGTGCATACCATCTGTGAATATAATATGCTAAAGTTTATAATCAGATTGCCAAACTTAAATCATACACAAGCATTAAACTGAAAATTTTTAAAAATAAATTGTACGATATGAGGGTCATCCAGAAAGTTTGTGTAGCACTTGGCAGGTCAACGAATTGCACCATTTCAAGGTTAATGGGTCTTTCAGTAACAAGCCAAGTGAATGATGCAATGGGCATGTGGATAGCTCATCGTGAAGGTTTGCCTGCCCTTATTAAAAATTTTACACCAATTTCTCACATTTGAGTCATTCATTTCACCTTCCCCATACAATGCAATAAATTGACAGTAAATTTCAATTGGACGGTCATTTTGTGCATTCAAAACCGGATTACAGCTTGCACTGCCCAATCAGTGACATTCCTGATTTTCTTATTGAATTTAAATAATACAAAAGATTCCAAAATGATAGAATCAGTGCCGCATTCACTTGGTTTGTCAGTGAAAGACTAGTGAGGCCCATTAACCTTAAAATGATGTAATTCACTGACTTGCCAAATGCTATGCACAAAGAGTCATTAATTTCTGGATGACCCATATAATACCGTGGTTTGTGTGACATACATTTTTAAAAATTATGTACACGTTTGAGTACACTTTAGTGACACACTTCGCTTCATTTTTTAGGACATAAAATGAATGACACAAAATCAGTTCAAACTGTAAAACTGACCACCAATATGGACATGTTTCAATGCACCTATAACGGTAAAAGGTGTGTAAATATGTTATTTGCTTTAATGTTCCAAATGAGTTACTGTATACATACCAATATTAATGTCAGTTCTTGTTTTAACATAGTATCTTCTACCAGATTAGCTGAGAGGTTCTGTTACTGATAAGCCAAAGAAAATTTGTTGAGATGATGAGCATAAAACATGTAAAACATGAACAGGACTTGAACCCATAACCACAAGAATACTGCCAGTTATAACATGCTCTGAAGACTTCAACTTTTTTACAAAATCTGAAGTCAACTTTGATAAACAAGACACAAGAAAAAAATGCAACATTTAGAAAAACACTTTGCATTGTACGCTAGCATAAAAATGCAATATAATTTTGCTTTAATATTCAAATATAAAATGAAGGTCATCAATTACATGTATTTCAAACTTCATCGCAATTACTGAGTTAAGATAGTAATAAATCCATCAGCATTCCATAATGAAATCTACATGTTAGGATGAAATGCAATGAAAGATAATATAATATTAAAATTTCACACTTCAGAAAATCTAAACATGGCACATGAGACTTAAAGATGGTCTATTTTGACAATTAGTTTCGTGTAGTGGGGGAAAAAGAAACTTCAGCACTATGGGTCATGTGACACAAGAGAAACAAAAATTCTCTATCTGCAACTTTGGTGAATATTACTCAAAAAAAGTTATATTTGAAAAATGTAAAAATATATGAACAACTTATTTGTACTTACTAACAGTAAAATATTTTCACTGGTTGCCTTATGCCTCAAGAGCATGAAGCCAGTTAAACTGCTGACATTTATGAGAAAAGACATTCTACTAAGGACAAGAAAACAGACCACAAGAATAAACATTTTATACCAATTTTCACAATACAAACATAGATTTCACAAGAAACATGGCTGTCAGAAATTGGCCAATTCCTTCTATCTGAGACTTCATAAAATATAGTTTCAAACACAATCCAATAGCGAAGCCAACACCTGACTTGAGATACATAGTTTGTCATGTAATTTCAAAATGGCACAAAAATTGGTATTACAATACACTCACTGTCATATAATAAATAATTTCTTCACAATATAACATACATACCAAAGAATATACTATTAACAAACTATGCATACATACAAACACACAATATATATATCTCAAACTGAGGTAATAAAACTATGATTATGTAATATGAAAACACATGTTCACTCTCATGACTGAGTGGTCAATAAATTGTCGAGATCTGAAGTGACAACAAATACAGGACTTGCTGAATAGTAATCATTGACATCAAAGAGCTCTGATTCATTTGATCCTTGACATGACCCGTATTGTTGTCGGCTGCATCTCCTTGGCAGTAAAAATACCAGGGACAGGGCAATCACAATATGCCATGCACTGTGTACATACTGCAAGAAAGACAAAGTACAGAACATAAACTTAAAGCTATCACAGAACATTAAAATATAGAAGAACAAAATGAATAACATTATTTCTATGTCTTCATCTTCAACGAATAGGTTTTACTTCCAATTGTACTTATTTTCACTCAGGGATGTTGTATTTTAGCGTCCTGTTGCACTGATTCTCGTCCCTGATATTGTATGTACTGGCCGTCTTGTAGTGCACTCAACTTCACATGTCACTCCACTACATGTTTCGGCAACATTGTGCCATCCTCGGGTGCGTTATTGACGCTAAGCTATTGCATTGCTTGCCATCATGTGTCATTCATAAAATTATTTAAAATGTACATTCTTCATCAACTATAATAAAATTTGTATACACTAAAACTTGTTAAGATTTATCATCTTATGCGTCTTAATTAAAACTCGCGTATTGTATGGTTCTTCCACTATGGGAGTCGTTTTTCCTATATTTTGTGTGTACTGTGTCTTGCTATGTGTCCTTCCTTTTTGGCTGCGAGCGTTGTTCCCATAGTGGAAGAACCATACAATACGCGAGTTTTAATTAAGACGCATAAGATGATAAATCTTAACAAGTTTTAGTGTATACAAATTTTATTATAGTTGATGAAGAATGTACATTTTAAATAATTTTATGAACGACACATGATGGCAAGCAATGCAATAGCTTAGCATGAATAACGCAACTGAGGATGGCACAATGTTGCTGAAACATGTAGTGGAGTGACATGTGAAATTGAGTGCACTACAAGACGGCCAGTACATACACTATCATTCATTCAGGGAGTTTTATATTTAAAAACACAATTCTGCAGTGGGTCATAATATACATAATTTGTATTTAATATATTTTTGAGCTACTATCTTTAAATAATAACCAGAGTATTAAGACTGAATACATTCACCAACATCAAAATTCTTGAAACAACAGCCTTTATATACACAGTTTTCCTTATGTTCCTACACAATTGCTTTGGCTGAAATCACCATCATTTATAAATAGCTTAAAAAACAAACTGGAAATACAACTGGGGAAAGAAGTTGTAGGAAGAAAGCTGTGGATAGTTAGGAACTGCTTGCTATGATAGAAGTACTAGAAAATAGTCCTCATTTTATATAAGATTCTTCCATATTTGTATTGTTAAGAACCTGACAGTACTGAAAATTTTCCTCATTATAAGCTGTATTCATTCTGTTGTGCTTATAAAGACATGACTGCCTTGCATTCATACGGGCACTGAATGGACTAACTACTGTTAAGTGTAGTTATGTTATAAATACATTTACCAAGACTATTTGATTACTTCATTACACTTTTTTTCATAAAAAATACTTTCCTGCTTCCCTTGAAAACTGTATTAACAGTTTCAGAGTAAGTGTCATGTAACATACCTGGTAATTGGCCTCAGTCTCGATGAATGCAAAGAGAATGAGACCAATAGCCGCTAGTAGAACTCCTGGCAGAAGAAGCAGCACCAGTGAACGTTGCAGGTGGATGCACGTTCGCTGGCGACAACAGCGTATGCTCCATGCTGCCACCTGCAGTAATTGTAGAACATATAAAGAAACTAATATGAGGTACACCAAAATAAACACAAAGAATCAGTTATTGAGGTTAGCTCTTTCTAAAGGATCCAACTGAGCAGGTGTCCTCCCCCCTCACCTGAGGATAGAAACAGATCCACTTTCCGAAACACTGTTTTTTCTGGTTTCTAGAATAAGGGACGACTGACAAAATCCAAAAACCCAATAATTTGGAGTATTATACACAGCTGTCAGAACTCTTTGGGGTATACAAAACAGTCCTCAGACCACCTAGCTAGAAATCTGTTCACCCAGATCTGTCCACTGATGGCTGTTGAACTGTTACTTCAACAACCAATGCATGCATGCTGGCTTTCTTTGGTCTAACAGTTAAGAACATCACTCAATGAACCACAGCTCATGTTGATTCAATCTGTAATAGCGTAGACTTTCTTCTGCTGAAATTTTAATGCTCTAATAGTTTCCCATGCTCTATTGATATCCACATCATCATCCAAGTTTTCCAAAGCTGTGACCCTGTTTGAGGTTTGAAGGTGACACCATTTTTACCCTCTACTTCATTTAGTTTCTTGAGGTTAAACTCCCTACATCAAATATTTGCATTCCTTGTTTCTACAGAGCCGGTCTCTCCCTAACTTTTGCTACCTCCAGAGAGTGATCCATATCATAATCACCTCCCCGGAAAGATGAACATCAAGTATACTTAAATGCCATCTGCTATCTACCAAACATGGTCAATCTGACTGCGTGGCTTCCCACCAAGAGATGTCTGAGTAAATTTACAAATGCTACAATGAGGGAACATAGTACTTTTTACTACTACATTTTTTGGGCGAGGCAAAGTTTACTACTCTAACTCCATTTTTTTCCCCCTTGGCACTACAGCCCCAGTGGGCCTAGCCCTACCTTCATGAACTTCTTAGTTCACTTCGGTTTTTCTAGATCTTACACATTCGGTAAGACTCCTTCGGTGGGTGATCAGCTCGTCGCAAGGCCTCTACCTGTACACAAACACAGAAAAACGCACACAAACAAACCAAACATCCAGGCCCTGAGTGGGACTGGAATCCACAATCCCAAGTTTCAAGCGAGCAAAGACAGTAAATGCCTTAGACAGCTCTGCTACCGTGACCGGCACTCTAACTCCATCATCATTAATAATTTCATGCAAACTCTCATTCCCAATTTTTGGTTTAAAAATATCTTCCCTATCTATTTTGGCACTGAAATCTCCTACCAAAGTTTTCATGTGGTACTTTGGCAAATGATCAAATACATATTCAAGTTCCTCACAGAAGCTTGTCCTTTAAATCATGGGTTTTGTCCTCTGTTGGGGCATGAACATTCAATGATATCTGCCAGAACTTCAAATGTATGGATTTATACTGAATGTGACTGGGGTTGTGGGGTAAGGGGACTGGGGACTAAAGATGCAGTAGGAACTATGAAGTGTACTATCATCTGGAATGTAACACTGTGTAGTCAAGTAGAAGTTCACTGACGTTTTGGAGGAAGATGGAAGTGTCAAACAATGAAAAAACCTGCTTCTTGCTGGCTATTTGCCCGGTTTACCCTTCATCCAAGATGATGGGGGCATTATGCTGAAGGGAAACCCAAGTTAGCAGACAACAAGAAGCTCCCAGCAAAACCTAAAACCTGCTACCTGTTGGATACATACTTGGTTTACTTTTCAACCCTAAGACAATAGAATTATAATCCTCTGAAACACTAATGAAATTCTACCAGAATACATGGCATTCCATTCCGGAAAATAGTATTTTTCATAGTCACTGCTATCAAAATCTCAATTCACACACAATAAGAACTTATTTGTACTGACCGGTATAACAACTCCTAACCCAAAGGGAATGATGAACACTAAGAGGCCTGTACGGTTGTACTCAACTCCAACAGCAATGATGAGAACACCAACCATGTGTAAAGTAGAGGCTGCTCGTGGAGGGATACCAGCTATTGCTATTAGTGTCACCCAGAAGGCGAGGATGGAGCAGAAGAAATCACAGAACTGCAAAACCTATACAGAGAAATGAATTTAGCATACAACTGACATAAAACAAAATCCAATATTAATTTCATACATATCTTATAGTATTAAATGAACTGCTGTAAGAATTTAACACAGCTTGTTACTAACAACACAGGAGAAGCAAGCCTGCAAAATGGCCAATTTCTCACACATGTACAGACTCCAGGCTGTCACTGATAAGTTCTCTAATCACATCACAGCACTCAACCACACATCACATGAAGTATTACTATGACAGCTGTCACTACATGTGGTATGTACCACAAGGGAATTTCACTGTGAGACAATGCAACTAGGCCTCCAGCTGGGTCTGCCTACTTTCTCTCTCACATTCATCAGTCATCTGAGTACCATGAAGCAGGCAAAATATTTTTCTTTCTTCTTGGGGGGGGGGGCTGTTGTATCACTACAATCTGTTTATTTATCCAGACAACACTGCTCTTTGGAACCTGATCAGTTTGAAATTCTGTATTGTTAACCATAGCAATGGAAATCTGTTCCTATCAAACGTACATAACAGAGCTGCAGGTTCATATGCAGTGACCATGCATTCATATGTTTCACCCACTAAATACCCTCAGAATTCTACATACTCAAATGGCTACATTTGGTCTGCAATACTATCTAAGAAGAGCAAAACCTGGATTTTACATTTCTGAAGGGACCATTTAAAATGATTGTAAAAACAAAGATATGAAAATTCATGAAGCTATTAAAACTAAATACATTAAATTAATAATGTACTACAAAATTATTGGGGATAATCACCGTGGGTTTTGATGTAACAGACCAACTACAGATCAGATATTTTGCATTTGTCAGATATTGGAGAAAAAATGGGAGTACAATGAGACAGTATATCGGCTATTCATAGACTTCAGGAAAGCCTATGATTCAGTTGAGAGGAAAGTATTGTACAATATTCTGATAGAGTCTGGGATACCCATGAAACTAGTTAGGCTGATTAAAATATGTTTGAATGAAATGTATAGTAAAGTCTGCGTAGGTAAATATTTTTCTGATTAATTTCCTATCCAGAATGGTCTAAAACAAAGAGATGCTTTATCACCACTCCTTTTCAACTTTGCTTTAGAATATGCCATTAGGAAGGTCCAGGAAAACCAGGTGGGACTGAAATTAAATGGGACACATCAGCTGTTGGTCTATACCAATGATGTGAATCTACTGGGTGATAATATAGATACCATAAACAAATACACACAAACTTTAATTGATGTAAGTAAGGAGGTTGGTCTAAAAGTAAACACAGAGAAAATTAAGTATATGTTGCTGTCTCGTAACCAAAATGCAGGGCAAAATCAGGACATAAAGATAGGAAACAGACAGTTTGAAAATCTGGCACAGTTCACATATTTGGGAACAATGATAACTTATCTACACCTGATTCAGGAGGAAATTAAGAGGAGATTGAACTCGGGTAACGCTTGCTACCATTCAGTACAGAACCTTTTGTTTTCTCGTCTGCCGTCTAAAAACATAAAAATTAGAATATACAAAACTGTAATTTTGCCTGTGGTTTTGTACGGGTGTGAAACTTGGTCTCTGACATTAAGGGAGGAACATAGACTGAGGGAGTTTGAGAACAGGGTGTTGAGGGGAATATTTGGACTGAACAGAGATGAAGTGATAGGAGGTTGGAGAAAACTGCATATTTAGGAGCTTCATAACTTGTACTATTCTCCAAAGAATGATCAAGTCAAGGAGGATGAGGTTGGCAGGGCATGTAGCACGAATGGGGAAGATAAGGAATGCATATAGGATATTGGTGGGAAAACCAGAAGGAAAGAGACCACTTGGAAGACCAAGGTGTAGGTGGGTGGACAATATTAAAATGGATCTTAGAGAAATAGGATGGGATGGTATGAAATGGATTGGTCTGGCACAGGATAAGGACCAGTGGAGGGCTCTTGTGAACATGGTAAAGAACCTTTGGGTTCCATAAAATGCTGTGAAATTCTTGAGTAGGTGCAGAATTGGCCGCTCCTCAAGAAGGGCTCAGCTCCATGAGTGAATGCCTAGATACTGTATTATATTAAAATTTTAATCTAGTTAAATGCACCGCCACCGCCAAAGCTGTCGTCGTCATGGGATAGGCCACGGGCCTGTTCCCTTTCAAGACTACTGAGAAAACCATCTTTTCCTTGTTCTGTTCAAGTCTCTCCTTTCTCTAGGACAGCAATTAAGAACTCCTTTTGGTAATCTTATTTCCTCCACACATTCTGAATGTTGTCTCCATTTACTCCTGTAATACTGTATTCTATCTTGGAGCGCACTTATCTCTAGGTCTTCTCTTACTGAAGCACTTCGGAGATGGTCTTTTAAGGTAAATCCTTCAAACCTTCATAGAAAATTTATTTCTGCCAACTCTAGCAGTTGCCAATCTCTCAGTCACATGACCCAGCCCTCACATCCGTACATCGAAACTGGAATGGCAGTAACCTTACAAAATTCCAACAGACCATCTCTTCAAACTTTCTTATTCTTTGTTCTTAATTATTCCACACAAAGTTTGAAATTCTACTAATCCTTGTTGACAGTCATGGTTAATATGTTCCTTCCTTTCCAAGGTAAATGTGCCACCTGTTCTATAAGGTTTTCATTATGACTATTTTACTTCTTACAAGGTATTTCCATAGAAAGCTAGTACTTATCATTTTTCAACTGAGATTTTAAACTTATATCTCCAGGCAATATTATTTGATATATTGTAACCATTCATTATAACCTGCCTGTTACAAATATCAGAGTATAACACAAATTCCGTATGCAGGAGACAGAAATCACACCACTGCTTTAAAAATGGAATGACTTCATCTTAAAAATATGACTGGATGGTATCTAGATGCAGAAATACTGGAAATCACTACATACATAAATTGCTTGTATGGGAAGCCATATATCCTATATAACACACACACCTCATATTTTGTGACACAGTACGTGTAGAAATCCTGGTCACAGGCATGATAAAAAGTGGAGAAGATCATTGTGGCCAAATATATAAATGCTTCAGTAAGCAAGTGTCGACGTACAGCAAGCAACACAGCCGGAAGGAAGAACACATTGCTGAGCGTGAGAAGTAATGTAGTGAGTAGCAACAGGCTCTCTGGTGTGGCTTTACTGCCATCGGTACAGCCCCAACCTTTATAACCTGAAACACCATTACAAATGTTACAGACATCTCTAATATAGCAATATTGCAAAGTAGTCATACAAACTGCACTGGGATTAGAAACAAAATTTCTGCGAAGGACCTGAGAGCCAATTTTCATTCTTAAACTACTGTGAATCATTATAGACACTAGTAACCTGTGTGGAGGTGGGAACGAATGCCTCCACCATGACCCTGCAAGTCATAGGAGGCGACGAAATGGGAAGTCTCAAATCTGAGACAGTAAAATATGGTCGTGAGTCCCAAGGGACTCGGACCAAAGAAAGACTGTGCAGCATATACAAAAGACAGACCCGTTCTCTCATCAGAGAGAACGCCCCACAAAAACAAGGCTGTAACTTTCAAACAGTAATAAATGTCTGGTCATGAGACCCAGATGGGGCTTGACACTAAGACTTACTGACTGACCATCAGCCACAATGTGACTTTGACTCTGACTTTGACACAGACACTACTGAGTGTAGCAACACCCATAAGGAAGACTCTTATAAAATGCATATCACTGGCATAGAAATATAACCAAATATTACAGAGTGGGCAACAGTGACTGCCAAGGCACATGGTAAAGAGTCTGCAGCAGACTTCCATGTCAGCGAACATCTTCAGTGACATCAGTGTCACTCAAACATCAGTGCCATCACACTGGCATCACTGATAACAGGAAATTAAGAAGTAGGCAGGGTGGCCTCTAGCAGTATGGCATACATATCGAGTGTCATGGAAGTATGTCAAATGGTTCAAAAGTCACTGGTGGAAAAGAGACAGACATGGCAACATGGTGGTATGCAAAAAATTCACACATCATTTCTACTGACCTCCCAAGCAGGTGCATGACGTAAAAAAATGGAGACCTTTATGAGTCTCCTGGCAGATTCCTTTGAGGCCACAAGGCTCACCAGCAAACACACATGGCTGTGTCCGAATATCCAATGATACCATTACTTCCTGTACAGGACATGGCACAACAGAACTGCAAATAAAGACATAATTAATTTTCATATCACTTTTATATGTCTGTTAAACATTAATCAGAGTTCTCTTAGGATCCTACATATGGCATTCTTACAATAACAAGTAAAACAAACTGAATACTTCTATCAGGCAAAAATTAAAAGATTCCCCCTACATGCAAATGCTTGGACAGTGCCTTAAAATAGGCTACAATTGCTTCCAACCACATTCAATAAAATTCATCATTCACAACTACCTTCCAGTTCAATGCAGACATGCAGCTGAGGCAGTATTAAGGTGGAAAAAGATGAGATAACAAAGATATCCCTGTAAGAGTCCGTGAAGGCCCACAGGGCTGTGAGACCTCGAGGCTACCAAATTTTCTCTAGACAGTCACCTCACAGATGGTGGTAAGGTTGGCAACCATACACACCAGCCAACCTTTAGCCCCCAGGAAGTCCTAGTACTCATTTCTGTGAGAGGCTGAGTCAACCCCAGGGCCATAGTGCAGCCAGAAGGATTGGGTAAATTGGAAAAATCCACCTCATCGGGACTAGAACCCGTGACATTGTGGCTTGTGGCACAGTGCCTCAATCAACTATGCTACTGCATGCCATTAAGGTGGAAGGATAATATTAAAATTAGTCTTATAGCCACAGAGTATAAATTTAACTGGGTCAGAGGTGATTATAATGGCAGTCTTTGTAAACATACTAATATACCTTCAAGTTCCATAAAACTGCACAATTTAATGACCAACTGGGTAACTAAGGAAGAACCCGTACCATGAAATTACTAGTAATTATATCACTTTGATTTCAAGAAATTCTTACCTGTTATATATACATTTTGCTTGGAATGCAATGAACCACATATCGGGCTCAGGATATGGCACAAGTTTTGTAGCATCCGCTGTTGCTAAACCTTCGGACGAAATGCTCAGCATAAGCTCAGGAGGGCACTCAATATTACCATTGTTACGAGAAGGAACCCGTCCCTTCCTAATGCAAGCTGTAACTGTTAGATATTGACTACTTGCATTCTGAAAAATAATGGATATGAAGGATTTGAGGTTTTCGCGGTAGTGACTATGAAGAAAGCCGTCTTCTGGGATGTGGCACCGTGTAGATATTGTGTGAACCAACGTTTTGGAGGAATGTGGCTGCAGCCACACACTCACCCTAGTTCCTCGCTCACGGATTTTTTATACCCTGAAGATGGAGGTGATACATTCCTCCAAAACATCGGTTTCCACAATATCTATCCAGCGTCACATCCCAAAAGAGAGCATTCTTCAATGGATATGAACATGAAAATATCTCCCACTCACAATGGACCCACAACTGTGTAACAGACAGACCAAGTAAAAGTACATAAACTATTTCCAGTCAAAGCATACATCTTGTGTGAATTTAAAGCCCCATCTCCTCTATCCCAAGGAAATGTACATCCATTTAAATCCTTCAGCACTGAGGAATAAGTCCTGTTCTGTTCCTATGAGGATAAAGAAAATAAGCTGCGATGGTGAATAAGAGATGTAGAGAACAGGGATGTGACTTCAAACTCACAACCACAGGTAACAATAATGCCATTTCATCATATTTTAGATTTGTTACAATTTCTGACACCAAATGTGAATCCCAACTGCCATCTATATCATAACACATGACACATACCAATGAGCTGCAAAGAAATCCTTTTATAACCATGGAACAGCTAATGCAAACCTCTGATTGTGACAGAAATCAAGTACTTCTGCGTCACAACATTCAATGGTGAGCTTAACCAAGTCATTTGCAAACTACATCAAATAAACTTATCATGTTTGCTCTGAATTATGTTCACAAATCTGCTATTTCCTTCTTCTTTTCATAATTTAATGGATCAAAATACTGTGAGAAATAAAATTTGTGACATCTGAAATGCTAATTTGCAATCCATTCCAAAGACTAGAATTAAACACAAATATAACACACATGTGAAAGCCCTGAATTTTTTAGACTGAATCCACTGTGACACTGTGAAGTTAAGTGAAGGTATTTTTTATTATTATTGCTATAGGGGTGGAACTAAGTCCCTTGTACTGCGGCCACTTCTCGCCTATTGTACTAGCCCCAGATGATAGGTGAGGGTTATTCTGGAGCAATTGGTAGAACGAAGATTGGCAGGGGAAACCAAAGTACTCGGAGAAAACCTGCCCCAGAGCCACTTTTTCCACCACAAATCCCACTTGACCAGAACCGGGATTGAACTTGGGCCGCCAGGTGGGAAGCCAGCGACTAACCGCTTGAGCTATGGCGAGGCCCCTATGTGAAGGTATGTTCGGAACACGATGACTCACCATGGCCAGTCCCTCCACGGGTATCAGACACAAGGTTTGCTACACATCATTGTTGAGTGTGACAAAATATCCGAGAACAGAAGTGGAATGCTTTGTCACTCCCCTTCCCAACCAGTCCATATGCTTTTGAGACAAACAGTACACCAATATAAACAGGATCTCATGTAACATACTTTCCAAGAACTTAGTGCTGATGTCCCCCTTGGCAGAATTTAGGGATATCTCTTCTCTTTACATGGATGGGGTAAGAGACAAAGGAAGTTGCTTCAAAGAGTGTCTGGGCTTGCATAGCCATGATGAAAAGGTACCCCCTACGGACCCATCAGTGTCACCCTGCCAATAGGGAGAGAAAAGGACATCAAAAATCTTTTGGTCTATTATGGTGTGGGGACCTCTGGCACTACATAATCTCAAGAGGAGTTGCTCTTCTAGATGACTAATGATTCAAAACATAACAGCTAGTCCTACACCACTGGCAAAGTGCTACTTTAGACCTCTACATGGGAATATCTGCCCACTGCTCCCCACTCTACACTGTGCAAATGTACATAGGTCTAAAGGCTTCTGGGGAAGCGTTGCTAATTATATAGCAGCTCCCAGTCAGTAGTGTACATGTCACAACAGCACAGTCACACGAACAGTTTTATGACTGATGAAGACTCTTCACAATCTGGAATCCTGAAAGAACTGTGTGGGGGTTAATCACTTACGGTCTAGGCTCAGAACCTTGACTACAGGCAACAAGAAGAATTCACTTAGCCTTCACATCTGAATTCCTCAAAGGGATACACAAGCTTGAAGTCACAATCAGAACTGTGGGACAGTACCATGAAGATGGGAAAGAACCCTACTGGTGAGACAAGAGCTTATACAATGGTACAGATGACACATGAAAATGGCAGAAATTTACACGAGGAAAAGGAAAACTTGAGAGCTCCTTTTGAATCCCATTAAAATGTGGACTGACCTACCTTGATAGGTATTAATAATTCATCCAAATGGATATTAATATTTAATGTTCCACCAATATCAACAAATGGCAGTATTTCTAACTGTACAATCACTGGGTATAGGTCTGTTAATGCTACCCAAGTTGCATACCATTCTCGACCCTGCAAGAAAACAAAAAACAATAATGACTTGAAAAACAGTAAAAGTAAAATACACACTGAACAATATCATTCCTGAAGAGCAACTCTCAAGTTTTATATCTTTTATATCTGGCCTTGGCAGACACAAATTATGCTCCTGCACATACATGCACACTAGATGACCAATGAAATACAGACAGGTATGTACAGATTGCTTAAAGACTAAATTAATTCAATGATTTAATTATTAAAAAAATTGCACATCTGAGAATGTAAACTAATATTATTAACAAATGTATTACTGCAGCAATTTTGACAAACAACACAATAATAGATTTGCCATTATATGACATTACATGACATAAGTTTGGGGAGGAAGTATATCTACATGCCTCTCATTCTCAACTTCACCATCCATTTTTGGCTTCTAGATTCATTACAAACTGCTCAGCCCATGCTGACATCCAAAGATGAATGGTAACCCAGAGGAAGTTTCCAGAATGACTTTGCCTGTATAAAGTGCTGTGCAGTTCTCAAGTGAAGATGAGTCTTGTGAGCTAGAGACGAGTGTGACAGTGCAAATGAAACATTTTTTCCATCGTCCAGTATTCTAGAAACTAGAAAATATTACGTTTCAAAAACTGGATTTGTTCCCATCCTCATGTGAGGAGGGGAAGACGCCTACTCAGTTGGGTCCCTGAGAAACAGGTTAACTCAGTCACTGGACACCTGTCAGATTCACACAGCTATGTAGTCACCTGAGACCAGGCTAATTCGGTGGGATATAACATGAAAATATGCAATAAAAATTGTGATAGAGAATGCACAGGTGTGGAACTATGATACAAAAGGAGGTAGAGATTTGTGCTACAAACCTAGCCAACAAAACCAATTTCATGAGCACCAATGTAAAGAAATGGAAAAAAATTTTGAAGACTTAAGACTCAAACAAAAAAAAAAAAACACTATGCTAAATATCAACAAGGATAATAGCATCAAACAAACTTCCAAATTTCTGAACACATACCTCGTTACATTCAATACAGTTTTAAGGCACACTCTCAGTTTTTTGATATAATATTGAATAATCTTTGGAACTTATGAAGTATCCTCATGTAATTAGTGCACTTAACTGAATAAGACAAGGGGGTAAATATTAAAAAATGACAAGACACAACATAAGTTGGCAAACTATAAATCAAGTCACAAATAAATCTTCATCAGTTTTACAAACGCAATGAAATTATGAAACCTTGATAGATCCTAACTAAAGGACCATATATTACTGCTGTGCTTTCCACAAGCTTCCCTGAAGCAATACCAACCTGTAAAAGGAATGTGTCTGCAAAGTCCTGTGCATGTTTAATACGAGCCAATTGGAATGTTGGGAGACAAGGGTCATTAGTGGTATCCGCATCTTCTTCAGCTTCTGATTTATACTGAGGAATGTTTGTGCCAGCCAAAGAGCCAAGGTCATGGACTTTGCTGCTATTTGCAAACACAATAGTGCTTGCCCAGTCTGATTTCACTGTATTGTTGCTATGTCTTATCATCACTGACTGAGTAAGAGATTCCGTCATTTGAGCCAATTGCTTTGCAAAACTTCTGCCTAGTGCTTGAACACTGCATTCTATGAAAAAGCAAACATTTATATTAAAATTATAATCAAAGACCACATGACATAAGTTTATCAAACAGAAACAAACTCTGTCGCCTTGAGTCCACAAGTGAACTATGTTCTAGCACATGTCAAATTAAGTGGTAATTCTTATGCATGTGTAATTAAAGGACAAATCAATGGTCTCCTGATGACTGCATCCACTTACATTAAAACTAGGGTAAAATATTGATTCAGAATACTTCAACTGTCTTTACATGAAATGTTCTTACCTGTTGTCGTTACAGCCACGTTAAAACTGACTTGAGACTCCGACACTACTAACAGATAATAATAACCATCAGTGAATGGCTCAGTTTCAGTGAATGTAAATTCAGACTCAGTGCTGAGGTTTCCAATAACAATCCTGGGATTGAAGGTGGGCAAGGCTCGAGCATGCAAAGCCAGACTCTGAATGCAGTCTGGCATCGTGTCACTGCTGTTGTTAAACAATGTCACTGAATTCACACGAAACTCGCAGTTGGAAATCTTTACTGTGAAGTGCCATGTACCAGCAGGAATGAAAATCCTGGAACAAGAGTACACAGAATGTTCACATTATAAATAAAAAAGATATAAACAGAACCAAATGTTTTTTTAAGAACTTCATATAAGGAAATTTGTATATAACAAACAAAAAGGTGACGGTACCTTATTTTGCTGCTGTAGTTGATACAAAACAATTAGTTACATGTGTCTATAGACCTACACAAAGTTCTTATAAATCTTGGTACCAGAATGTAAAACAAATTCCCCAGGTGAGAAATACGTTTATTTTATTTACAAAAGGAGAACAAATTGCTAGGTCCTTTCACATCTGGGAAAAACCCAGGAAGAACACAATCTATCACCTGCTTCTGTATTTCAGCACCCCATTGCAATTGTTCAACTTAACATCCATTATTTATTGTCTGTCAATATTGCAACACTCTTCCATTCATCACTCAATTTTAGTTTACCACTATACGAGTACACCTTGACACTACATGTTTCGGCCCCAAACGGCCATCTTCAGGTGTCTTGATATTTTACAAATATTTTATTAAACTGTGTTAAATCTGCTACACTGTCTTAATTCATGTTAAAATCCCATGCTGTAGTCCTCTTTTCTAGGTAAAACCAGATAAATCCTTTAAAGTTTCTATTATACCCACGTTATTTTGATGCACATTATTTCACCTCACACAGGGTGTGAAATAATGCGCATCAAAATAAATAAATAAAAGAAATGGGAAAGGAATACAGGAAAAGGAGAGGAGACAAATGGATAGATGAATGTAAGAAAGGGGGTGAGGGATTTTAACATGAAGAGCAGGAAAGAAGGGAATGACAGGATGAAAAAACAGGAGGTATGGAAAAGTAATGGGAGAAGGAGGGAAGGAGATAAATACATGAAAGGGTTAAAGGAAACAACAAAGAAAGAATTATCTTGCCCATCACCTTGATGGAACATACCCTGATAATAATAGGCTATAAGAGGAAAATAATTCTAACGGCCATCATGAAATGTTTACATCCCATGGTGAGCTCATGACCTGCACTGTTGTAGGCCTTTGTTTATAAGATTTATGAAGATAAAGAATTCTTCTTCTTATAGGAACAAAAAAAAACTCCGTGATTTTAGTCTGCAAGCGAACTATACCGACCAAGCGACCGCCGCTTGTCAGTGAAGTTCAGTGCCAACTTTAGCAGATAGATGGTGTCACGTGGTCAGCGCAACGAATTCCCATGGCCCTTAATTTCGGTTTTCTAGATCAGAGCCACTATTTCCTTGAAACAGCTCCTCAATTATCCTTACGAGGCTGAGTGGACCCCGTTCCAGACCCACTAGTTCTCAGAAAATCTGACAGCACCAGGGATCGAACCCAGACCTCTGGATCTGCAGCCAGGAACTGTAACCACTAGACCACAGAGGTGATCCCTGTAAGAACAATGGGATCACAAATAAATGAGTTCAATATATGTCAATTTGGACAGAAACTAAGGTACTTCTTACATCCACACAAGTAAAGACATAGGTCATACTCACTTGTAATACGAAAAATTATCTATAGTAACAACAGTCTTGGGTACACCAGGGCTCACAACAGGAATCCCCATAACCTGAGACCAGAGAGCCACTGATCCAAGGCTGTAGTGGCATTTGTGACCCAATCCCTGTTAAACAGAGGTCACACTGAACAAGAAGATGTGAATTTTATCACAATTTCTCAAATGCAACTACCCCACTTCCTCAGTACTTTTCTGGAACCTCCAAGTTTAATTAGATTAATAATGACAGTCTTCTTCCATGTAACTATTATCTCTCCAGTAAGCAAAAATCTTTTGTATGCTCTTAACACATCAGATAGCATCTCATACTGTTATAAATTCCATGCAGATGTTCCATGACATGTCTGTCAACAGAGCTGTGAATAACTGGATGTGAGCATCAAAAGCCACAGACATGAATACAAATGATTTTTACTGTGAAGTCTCAAAAAATATTATGAAAATAATGCCATTATATTCAATGCACTGAAAGAAGACATCAAACAATAGGGCATGGCACATTTTAAAACTCACTGAAGAAATTAATTTTCAGTGCCCTCCTCTATAATGGTCGCTTATTACTCATTAGTTGCAAAGTCAAACATATTGTAACATGTCTTGTTACTGAAGACGCCGTTCAGATTGTTAACTGGTTTATTCAACAACCTACAAGTAACAGCTACAATTAATTATCACACAGTTGCGGGGTTTCACACTTTATAACCCTAATCGCAATAATCTGTTTACACTGTTGCGGGGTTTCACGATTTATAACCCTACTCGCAAATCAATTCACTCTGTCTTCAGTAGTCTACACATTTACAGTACGGGAGCTATGTAAGTGTCCCTGTATCACACACTCCCAATTACACAACTACACACACGTCCGGTTCTTCTTTCCGCGAACGCTGCTATACTCCAACTGTAGGCTGCTGACTGGAGAACTGTCTTCGGCCTCTGATACACTTTAACTCTCTCCGGGGACGGCTATAAGTTAACTCGACTACAACTCAACTCGGCGATGGCCACATTTCAACTAACTCACGCTTACCGTTCAGCCGGCTTTTATTCCATTCGCTGTTGCCTGTTGCCTGCGTCAACAGCATCGTTGTGTGCCACGTCACAGTAGGAATCGGTGCCACGTCGCCGTGTTTGCGTATAGCCTAGCAACGCTGTTACCTCACGTCATCTTACGTCACCGCGCATTGCGTGTTACGTCACCATGCGGAGGGGGGTGACGGAGCGCTGACTCACCCGCCACGTCACTGCTGGGGGGGGGGTCTCCGTTGCGCAACGTCACAATATTTTAGCTTGCCAGCAAATCAGATGAGTTTCACCACCTAATACAGCATCATTACAAATGACAGTTCCAAAATGAGAAGGTGCATTTAGTTTTCCTATTGCCTAATCATGATCTGAAAGATCACGATAGACCATAAAAATCTTAGTGTAGCAATCTGATACAATCTCACCTTGGAAATATATCAACTTATCACCTGTCATTATTTAAAGTAAATGATAAAAGAAAAAAGTCAATGTTCAACTTCTACTGGAATGCTCATATACACTGAGAAATTACACTATATACCTGTCTCTAATTATATCATCCAAAAATTGGTTATGTAATTAAGTGAACAATAATGCCATTCTATTAAAATTGATTACGTAAATCTAACTATACTCAACTGCTTAGGACTGCATCCAATAGCAGACTATGGGATTAGTCATGTTTCACGCTGAAACAATACACTTTAAGCACTTGCTCTACAACTCTTACCAACCTAAGTAGTGAGAAAATTCGGTTTTCTTCAGGGATATGATCTCAATTCACAAGTTCTGGGGATTAGACATACATCACGGTTCAATTCAAAAGGAATGAATATTTTCCCTTAAAATAAAATTGCCTGGACATATGTTCACAAAATAAATGTACTTATCTATACCATCACAAGTATTCACATATCTTAATGCAAAAGTTCTTCAACAAAGGTTGTCCTTGTGAAGTATCCAAAGAATCAATACAAAAAAAAAGATGAAAACAAACTCCGTGGCTTTAGTCCGCAAGCAAACTACAACGACCATGCAACAGCCACTTGTCAGCCAAGTTAATGCCAACTTTAGCAGATAGAGGTGTTGCGTGGTCAGCACAACGGATCCCCATGACCGTTAATTTCGGTTTTCTAGACTGGAACCCCTACTTTTCCATTCAAGTCGCTGTTTTCAGTTGAAAAATAACAAATTACAACACCAGCTGCAGGTTCTTTCATTCTAAACGTCTTGGACATATTAGTAGGAAACATTTTTTAACATTCTGCATATATTTCAAATCTACATTGAGCATAATGGGTCCAAAACGAAACCTCACCTCTTGCCGCACATGTTGGTCCCAATGCGAAATATAAGCTGCCACAAACCAGTTCCCAGGGAGAGGGTTGTACACGGGGAAAATGGTAGCATCATGTGGCTGATATGCTGACTTGGTTGTGATGTAATGCAGCGAGGTCCTTCCTGTGTATACGTTCGGTGGGAAGCTCGAATTATCAGGACTCATCACAGGATAACTGCCATGTTGAATGTAGCTGAAAAACCAGATGCAAGGGGAAAACGTCCCATTTTTCTGCCTTTGTAATAGTTTTTTTCAAGCTCTGTTATGTAAATAATCAATTACTATAAGGTGTCTGAAAATGAATATACCAAAAAGAAAAACGAACAATTTTATTGTTATTTTTGATAGTGACTTAATGTAATATGAATATCTGCATTAGATTTATAAATTTTAGCCTGTTATCAATACTGATTGGTACTTACATTATGTTTCAGCAGAAACACAGTTTTTGATAATAAAGAAGTCCTCAGATCTTACAAGTCCTCAGAAGACAGCAAAATCTGTGATATTTGTATATGATGTGATTCAATCATTCAAGCTCAAAAGCATTTGCAACATGAACTGAGCAAACCATCACCTAACAACACACCACACAAAATTGGATGGACCAGTTTGAGACAATGGAATCTCTCCTGAAGGGGAAAGCCAGGGCTAGGAAAGTTTAATGAACGGATCAATGCTGTTTGGTGGTGTTAGGCAAGAGTTGCCCTAAAAGCCAGTCTAAAGAGCATCACTTGATTTAAACATTCCGAAAAGCTCTCTTCATAATATCCTATATAAAGAACTGAGGTTCAAATTTTATAAAATGAAAACAGTTAAGGAACTCGTAATTCCTGGGCTTTTGGACTTTGTCTGTGATATGGTGTCCAAAAAAACTAGAAAACATGATGTTTCGAAAACTGGATCTGCTTCCATCCTCCATCGTACTCTGTTGGGTCCCTTAGAAAGGGCTAACCTCAATCACTGCACTTTTATAAAATGGTTATGATTAGAGTAAATGGTTGTCAATAATTAAGTGGACAGAATCAGACAAACATTTATCAAAACTCATTTTTGATGCTTAAACTTTATTTCACATGTCATATAAATCTGATCATCACTACTGCAGGATATGGGGAGAAGAAAATCTGAACAAATGGTATGAACATGAAAGGGATTCGTCTAAAGTAAATATCTTGCACACCATGCCATGTTCTGACATCTATGGACCATACTTCTTTGATGACTGCACTGTCTCCAGCATTCTGTACCTCAGTGTGCTATGACAGGTCTTTATTCCACAGCTCCAAGTCTTTCAACAGGATGTAGCACTGCATCACTTTGTTTAAACTGTTAAAAAGAGTCTTTAAACCAAATCTTTCAGAGCGTTGGATTTATCAGGAAAGAAGAAGTGACCCATCCATTCATCTGACTTAAAACCATTACTTCTTATCTCTGGGGTTTTTAAAAAGCAAACTCTACACTAAGAAATCACGGGACTCTGAAGAACATCAACATTGCACTGTGTATACTGTGTCAATCATCCCTACACTTCTGTTCAAAAATGTTTTTGCAGGGTATGAATGTTGAATCAGATTGATTACAGTGATAGATGACAAGTAGAAGTTTATTAACAAGTGAATAATATCTAATAACATGATCTCCTTATTCAAATTTCAAGAATCTGGCAGATCGCAACAACCAGCTTCATTCAGAGCTGAAGATCTAGGCAAATGTTTTACACGTGTGTTGTGATATTATTTCTTTAATTTTTATATCCTGCTTGGACTATTCTGACCGCCTCTGTGGTCTAGTGGTCAGTGTTCCTGGCTACAGATCCAGAGGTTCGGGTTCAATTCCCGGTACTACCAGATTTTTTCTGAGAAGTAGTGGGTCTGGAACGGGGTCCACTCAGCCTCGTGATGATAATTGAGGAGCTATTTCAAGGAAATAGCGGCTCCAGTCCAGAAAACCGAAATTAACGGCCATGGGGATTCGTTGTGCTCACCACGCGACACCCTCTATCCACAAAAGTTGGCACTCACTTCGCCGACAAGTGGCGGTCATTCCGTCGGTATAGTTCCCTTGCAAACTAATATCACAGAATTTTTTTATGGTTTGCTTGGACTATTTTGTGGCCCCAGTATCTGAGCCTAGTTTTTTCAGGTTCAAATTGCTCCTGAAAAGCTGGAAAGGTATAAAACACCAAGTACTGATCAAATTCTGCAGCACTGTTTCAAACAGGAGCTGAAACATTATATTCTGAAATCTATAAACTTAATTAGATCTGAAAAATAAAAAAAGAATACATCAGTAGCATGTCATTGCACCATTTTATAAGACGGGTGATAAAACTGCATTAATTATAGAGTAATATCACTGTTACCAACTTTATACAAAATTTATCCAATATTTAAGTCTCATCTTCTATGATGTGATGATGTGTAGTACAGTTGAAGTTCCATGATACTTAAGAGAAATGTACTGCCTCCACCTTCAAGGTTAAAGAGTGCTTCCTCTCTGACGCCAAAAATCCAAGCAGTATATACCTCTGTAATGCTGGAAAACTTTTCTGGGAAATCCCAGAAGACAGTACTCTTCAGTCACTGGTGTGAGAAACTCATATCCAACATAATTATCCAACATTATCAAGGTTAGCTCCATATGTAGACAAAATTAATGGGATCATAAGTGTGGATTCTGATATAACAGATCATACACTGCAGTCAGAATTTGGAGAAAAGATATGATTAAAATTGGACAGTAAATCAGCCATTCATAGACTTCAACAGGGCCTATCATTCAGTTACCTTGGAAGCAATGTATAACATGCTTATTGAGCTCTGTATATCCATGAAATTAGTTAGGGTAAACAAAATGTATTTAAGCAGAGGATATGTTGTTAAGTACAGCTACTTTATTATATGTAACAGGAAATCATTGCAGCATAACAAATCAATATTCAAAATCACGCTATTCAGTAAGTTAAATTTATTAATAATATGAACTACTAACATATAATGCTAAAATAAACTACCATAAAAAGCTCCATCACCATTAATCCACAAGTAAACAATACCGAAGGAGTGACCACCATTTGTCAGTGAAGTTAGTGCCAACTTTTGCAGATAGTGGGTGTCGTGTGGTCACTGCAGCAGATTCCCATGGTCGTTAATCTCAGTTTTCTAGACCAGAGCTGCTACCTTTCCATTTAAGTGGCTCTTCAATTATCCTTGTGAGACTGAGTGGGCCCCCTTTAAAGACCCACTACTTTTCAGGAAATCTGGTAGCACCGGGAATCGAACCCAGGACCTCTGCCCACTATACCACAGAGACGGTCGTTAAAATAAACTACCATGCTCGTTAGAATTCTTGAGTGTCTAAATCATCCAGTCCAGTACTTGGAAGTTTAGGTCACCTCAGACTAAGTCAAAGTCATTAACTGACACTATAAGGTCTGTGGAGAATATTAAGGTCATATAAGAGCAAATATGGTTCTGGTTCCAACTACTGACACCCCAGTCAATTCATGAAAAAGTTTAGGACTCTAGATGCAAATAAAGAATAATGTCACTGCTAATTATAAAATTATATTGGACACTGTCCACTGTCTTAGTAAAATTTAAAATTACATGAAGTTCTGGAAGCTGGATCCACTTCCAACATCAGGTATTAAAAAAGGTGAAGGATCCTACTCAGTTGGGCCCTTTGGGCAGAGGTAGTCTTGATTACTGTCACTGTTCAGTCTCTTAAAATATATCTTAAGAAATGCTCACATATGAACGTCTTTAATTGGGCATTTTGGATTATCCATGAAAGCCGCAAATTCCCATGTTGCTACTCTAACTTCTGGTGGCACAGTGTAATGAAACAATGTCACGTCAGCATAACTCTTATATGGATGTAACATTCCTTCCTGGCTGGCTTCAGGAAGGATGCCATAAGCACCTATAAAACAATATAACACAATCCAAATTAAAACAGAAAAATATTGCATTTACTCACACGTTACATTATATTTAAAGAAACGAGTAAAATATTCGCGCTTCAAAGAATAAAGCAGACAGAAAAATATTGCATTCACTCACACGTTACATTATATTTATAGAAACGAGTAAAATATTCGCGCTTCTTTGTTCAGTTACAACTTTCAATTTTTCAATTCTGAAGACTGCGAACAAATACACTTGAAGTAAATATGTACATAAAATTACAAAACAATGTTATTTTACGTTATAAACTACGGGTAAAAACTGTCCAGTATTAAATAGATCCTGTTCCGGAAAAGAAATGCTGAAATTCTTAATACAAATATGCTGGGCAACTTTCAACTTTTGGAATGACAATAATAAAAACAAATGTCATATTAGTACACAACATTACATTTCAATAAGGCAGATGATCATCTTGACTATATAACAATTACAGATGAGGCAAAAGTCACACCTGTTATGCTAACAATCACAAGCACCCTTAGCTGCAACTTCCACACATAACTGTCAAACTCTACACAAGGAACCACCATATTTTCCCTTGAAATATGTACGGAGGATGTGACGCAACGGAACTCATTCTTTGACCCAATTCAGAAACATTAATCCATGGAGCGCTACAGGTAATTAACTACAAGACGGTTGTATCCCAGAAGGTACTTCAATATTTGGTCAAAAGCACAAATGGGACTAATACCAATTTCACACGGCCCATCTGAGGGACCAGCCCGTAGAGTAGCCGTAATCATCTTAATCATCAAAATGCTATGTAGTTTTGCCGTTGATGCTTGTACACTCCTATCGCTAATATCCGTGTTCGCCTGTGACTAACAATTGGAACAACAAAATACTAGCCCATATCAGAATAATTATTGGAAACTTCTTCTCGTAAGGACTAGTTAAATTATAGGATTACGAAGTCACCCATGATGACACATAAAGACGAAATTTTAGCTAGAACTGCAAGAATCTCCCGTTCAGACCCCGTCTCTCGAAATTCGTTTCAGTCGAGACTAGGGCCGAGAATAACTGAGGTTACTGAAGGAATCATCGGGTATTGTGCATGGACTTTTCATGTAATTGATACATGTTGACCGCTTTATGTTAACCCTTGTTTTACTCTGATCGCTCCCGGCAATTGGGGGGTCAGACTAGGATAAAGGAAAGGGAAACGTGCAGAACTGCCATCTCTACGAATCTTACATGAACTAGATAGTCTGGAACGGTCTGGAAATGAATGGAAGCTATCATTATATTAAGAAGGGAATGCGCACAATGTGCATAGAGTAATTGTTTTTATTCGCGACTGTAGTCGGTTATTGATGTGGTTAAGTTTTTGCATATGGTAATGTGGTATCTACTGCACTTTTTATCACAGTGTTTATACACACACGCGTCATATGCTTCGTGGAAACGTTCGTTCTTGTATATCTTGTAGTGGAATCCGTGTGTTGCCAAGCTAGTAATTGTGTGTCGTAATTTTCCGTTGGGTCCTGTCCCGGTTCTGCCAGTCATTGCATCAGTGCTGTAGAAGTCTTCCCATATTTCCTCTCTTTTTTGTTTTCTTTCTTTGATAACTTCCACTGAGTTTTTTGTGCTTGGCAGTTGATATCTGAGTTGTTCTAGTAGGAAATTTTCCTTGCAGAGTTCGTATGTTAGTCTGGATGGTCTGGATTGTGTGTTCTTAGGAAGCTCTAGCGCTAGTTTAAGGTATCTTGCCTTCACTTGTTCTCTTTTCCGCAGGTTTTGTTTGTATAGTTTTCCCCAGGTTATCTCTATGCCATATAGTAGTCATCATCATCAGTAATCTGTCAAGACGACAGGTCCACAGTCTCTTTCAAAACAATTCCTCCACTTAATGCGATCTAGAGCTTTCTCCTTCAAATGACAGTATCCTCTTCTGTCCCCAAGGTCATCCAGCATCTTCTTACGTCTTCTTCCTCGTCTTCTTGTCACTTCTATCCGCCCATCTATCTTTCCTTCGATAGCTTCTTTTAGAAGGCAGTTTCTGCGTAAAACATGACCAATCCAATTAG
>NW_019737980.1:369024-369723 GCF_002891405.2 Cryptotermes secundus
TTAGTGGTTTTGCTATAATGTCCTTTGCTTCTTTTATATGTTCATAATATATTCCATCTGGTCCTGCGGCTTTCTTGTTTTGTGTTCTTTTTATAGCTTTTAATACTTCTGCATGTGAGATTGGTTGACATGCCCTGACGTCGTCTGTTTGGGGGCTGCTGGTGGGTGTATTTTGGCTAAGTATCTTGGTGAAATGCTGTTCCCATATCTTTATATTTACTTCTTGTGGCATTTGTTTCTTGGTTGTTTTGGTTGCCACGAATGGGTCTTTCTCGGCTTCTTCGGCTATCATTTTCCCTTCATTTTCGATGTGTTCTGTTTTCTTACTTTTTATCAGTGCTCTGTATCTTTTTCTTTTTTCTGCATATTCTTTTAGTTCGTTGCTATTCTGAGTTTGCCTTGCTCTGTGTAGTGCCTTTATTGTTGCTTTTCTCATATTGTAACATTCTGCATCGAACCATATTTTGGCCTTCCTCTCTTTGGCTGTTGGGGCAGCATTCTGCAGTATTTCAGTCATCTTCCATGCGGCATCGTCGATTTCGTTTTAATCTATTATTTGCATGATGTCCTTTTGTTTTCCCAATATGTATTTTTGGATTCTTCTTGTTTATTTCATGGTGCTTGTTTCTGTTTTCGTTTGCTGTTCTTTGCCCACATATTTGAATCTTGTGCTTATCGGTAGGTGTTTCCTTAGTGGTG
>NW_019737981.1:0-28500 GCF_002891405.2 Cryptotermes secundus
ATGATCCATTTAATTCCATCCCACCTGGTTTTCTCATACCTTCCTAATGGCATACTCTAAAGTAAAGTTAAAAAGCAATGGCAATAAAGCTGTGGAATGTTGGTTCCAGTGTTTAGATAGACAACCAAGCAAATCCCTGATGAATGCTGGTGAAGATCCAGCTACATCCTGCTGGTTTGTGTGAGCGACAGTGGTCCTTCGTTGTTCGGTAGCCAGGTGAGTGCTAGCCAGCCACAGAGTGGCAAGCGCTGACAGAGGGCTTCTCAAGGGTCAAGGCAACTACTTTCAAAGTCAGTTGGTGCATTACTGTTTGGACGGCTGCTATTGCTGTGTGCACTCCAGATGCTGTCCTGGTGTTGAGACCGGATATTAGTTTCCCTTCGAGAGTTGACTATCTTGTCAATGTGGGGTGCCCTCTCTGACGAGAGGATAACTGATTAGTGTGATGTGGTCCGCATCTTTATCCACTGTTGCTAGCAGTGACAGGCCCAATGTGTGTTGGTGCTGCTGAGGCCTGTGCTGAATGGCTAGCGCTTGTTTCACTCTGCTGGTCGACCAGAAGTTTGTAGTTGCCTTGGAGATGCACTGAGGTAGGCTCCCACAAAGCATCTCCTTGCTTTTTTACCATTTGTAATAAGAAATATATCAGACAAACACTTACCTATATGAACTTTACTATAGGCTTCATTTAAACACATTTTAATAAGGACAACTACTTTTATAGGTACCCTAAACTCAATAAAAACATTGTACAACATTTCCCTCCTAAGCCATAGTCTTTCTTTAAACCCAGGAATAGATGATGTACTGTCTCATTGTACTAATGTGTTTCAACAGTATCTGACGAATGCAAAAAATCTGATCAGTAGCTGATCTGTTACATTGAAACCCACACTGATGATCCCCAATAATTCTGTTTATGTATGGGCTTTAACTTTGGAGAAGGATACTGGATAACATTTTGCATGAAGCTGATAACAGTAATATGCCTCAATAATTACCAGTCAGTTTTATCACCCATATTGTAAATTGCTATAAAAGACTCCTTCCACTGCTCAAACAATTCTTCCTTATTTCCAATAGAATTAGTGAGCTTATGGATTTCAGAAAACAACATTTCACCTCCTGCTTGCATCGGTTCTTCTGGAATTTGAGCCATACCTGGCAATTTACACATTTTCAACCATGTAACAGTGATGTCCCCTTCAAAAGGACTAGGCTGAAGTACTAATGGCTCAGCTAGTATGCCCAACATTACCAATCCTGTCCACATTCAGTTGATGAGCGAATTTTAACACCTATTCAAAATGCTGTTTAAATCTGCAAGCAGATCACCATCCTCCTCATTTACAAAGTTACTTCTAGGTTGGTAACCCTTCTTAAATTAATTTATTCTCCTTTATAAACCTCTAATGTCCTTCCTACTGTACGCTGCAAGTTCATTAATTCTCTTTCAGGCATTCCTGATATATCTGGTAGCTTCACACCTTGCATCCTGTAACCACTGCAGTCTGGCTTGTTTCTTCAATCTAATATATTTCAACATCTACATTCAACCACGGCTCATACCACTTCAGTTTGTAATAACCTGTACTCTCTGGTTGATATCTTGATGTTCTCTCTAAAAGTTTCCCAGGCTGTATTAATATCCACATTATCATCCAAATTTTCCAAAGCTGCGAGCCTGTTTGAAATTTTAACCTGACTGTTCTTTTCCTTCTACCTCATTCAGTTTCCTGAGATTGGAACTTAGTCAGATTGAAATACTGTCGCATGTCCGGGGTTCCGTGACTAATAATAATGGGTTCTGGACCGGATGATTGGATTTATCAACAACTTGTTTAAGATCTCTCTTATTCACAATCAATTACAGCACTACCGCTAGTCTATCTATCTATCTATGGCTCTACTGCCCTTGAGGACCTTGGCCACTTTTTCAATTTCTCAATCATTACACAGTTGGTAGGACTCCTTGGACGGGGGATCATACCGTCGCAAGGCCACTGCCTACACAAAGAACATAACATAACCATAGAATAAACGCAACACAGATATCCGTGTCTAGTGTGGGATTCGAAGCCACAATCCCAGTTTTCGAGGGAGCGATAACAATTCATACCTCAGACCGTGCGGCCACTGTGATCGACTTACCATTAATCTATCCATCAACACTTTGCCCAGAGCTAAATATTCTGATCATATCACAGGGCAGTTTCGTTGGTGCTGATTAGAATATGTTATGCATGAACAGGTTCAACAAAAATGTTAAATTATCATCTATATTTCGCATGGTTAATCATACCTGTGCATTAAGCTGTGCTTTCTGCTTTTCCATCAATAAGAACTCCTGAAGATCGTGATCCCCATCTTTCGTCGATCCAGAACCAACATCATCAGAAGAATATGACATATTGTTTAATATCAAATACTTCTAGTTCCATACAACTTATTTCAATTCCACCAGCAACTACTACCCAATTACAGCTTCTGCTTCACTCTTGTCCGGCCCTCTTCACGCTCTTCACGCTCTTCGTCTCTTCGTTACTAAGAGGTTACTAACAACGCTAACAACCCTAACAACCTAACAACGAATAGTATTTGTAACCGTTGGTAACATAGCATTGGTCACCCCCCGGCGCATTGGTTGGTAACACTTTTGCCAGTTGCGGGAAGGTGAAAGTGGAACTGTTTTTAATGTGGTTTGGCGTACTAACCTAGATGGATTAGCAATATACAAATATAAATGACTTCCATTTTATTGGTTACAGTTGTTGTGTTTATATACAGTACAAAATAGATCGAGATAGTTAGAAAAATGTTATCGGAATGCGAGTTGGGGTCTGTGAGAAGCTTACTGTCCATGTAAGTTAAAGCTTGCTATTTAATGACAGTATCACTATCGAGACTATATAGCGTCGATGATAGGATGAGCAATAAATATCAGTTGGTGGAATGAGAATTATCAGGGAAATCAAAGTACTCGGAGAGAACCAACCCCACTGTAATCTTGTTCACAAATCCCACATGACCTGGCCGAGGATCGAACCCGGGCCACCGAGATGGGAAGCCAGCGACTAACCCCCTGAACTATGGCACGGCCCCGTATAAGTTAAGATTAAGGTCGACATACCCATAGCTTTTGAAGGTACAAAATTTTTATATGAGTAAAGTTGATAACTGAGCCGGTCACAATAGCTGAGCGGTCTAAGGCATGTACTGTCTTCGCTCGCTTGGAAACCGGGATCGTGGGTTCGAATCCCACTCAGGGCATGGATGTTTAGTTTGTGTGTGTGCGTTTTTCTGTGTTTGTGTACAGGTAGAGGCCTTGCGATGAGCTGATCACCCGCCCAAGGAGTCCTACCGAAAGTGTAAGATCCAGAAAAACCGAAGTGAATGGAGAAGTTCATGGAGACAGGCCTAGGCCCACTGGGGCTGTAGTGCCAAGAAAAAAAATACTTCCACTGCTCCATACGTCTTCATTAGCCCGGTACTTAAGTAATCACGGAGACTAATTTCCCTTTCTAATCACGAACATTAGATACATGAGAAAATTGTTACATAAGTTGTGCGTCTGCCTTGCTTTTAGTGAATATGAGTAAATGTTAATAAGAGCCGGTATAGCGACGGGCTATGGGCTGGACGGCCGAGGGGTCGGAGTTCGAGTCCCGGTAGGGTCGGGAATTTCCACTTCTCCATCTGGTCCAGGCCTTGTCTGTGGCCCAGCCAGCCTCTTACCCACTGGGTACCGGGGGCTCTTTCCCCGGGCGTAAAGCGGCCGGTGCGTGAAGGTGACCACTCAGCTCCAACTAGTGCCGAGGTCAAGGAAACGTGGATCTATACATCCATTCCCCCATACGCTTTCATGGCATAGTGCTTAATTAGTTAAGCATGGGGACAACTATACCTTTTCATACCTTTACGTAAATTTTAATACACAGCTAGGTCTGCGGCTTCTACAGTAATTACTATGAAGACTGCTATCATAGCGGTAGCACCGTGTAGATTTTCAGAGGAATCTGACACCTCCTTCTTCAGGGGATATTAATAATGTTACATTATGCTCTGAAAATGAAGGCCGGAGTTTCCCCGAAACGTACTTTTTTTTTTACTCTTCTACCCCGATGATGGAGGAATTGTGTTCCTCTGAGCCATTTGATAATGTTCCACCAGACTATACGGCGCCATATATCAAACGAGATCGATCTTAGTACACAGTTGGTGAAGCTGTTTCTAGGATGTGACACCGTGTAGTCTGATAGAATATTATCGTATCGGAAGAATATATCTACCTCCATCTTCAAAGTCGAAAAATGAGCGAAGTAAGCAATCAGGAAGACGTAAGGAGCAAGCACATTTGGCTCTCCATTTTACCCTGAAGAGGGATATAATACGTTCCTCGGAAACATCCGTGAACTTGAATCAAACTACAAGGAGTTATATTCCATGAAATAGTATTCTTTAAACACGAGTTGTTCCAAGTTCTGATATTTATACATCCCTACATTAGTAGATTCGAAAGTAAACCGAATGTTTAATGTGAGTTTTAGACCCTGAGAATGTACCCACATGTCTCTTACGTGTTCTTTCCTTTTAGTGAACGTAAATGTTAATACTCGGCTGTTAGTGAAATGGTTGTTCTCGGTTCTATGCACCTTACTGTAATATTTCTCTCTGGACGGAATTAAGTGCTCACACCTGAACTGTCTTTTTAGGATTCTGCCGCTGGGCAAGAAGTGTTTATATAACTCAGTGTCATCTGCCGTTTTGAACGGGAACCAAGATGAGGTAGTTCAGCGTGAAAAAGTATCTTGAACCTCGCCTATTCCGTCCGTGGTTTATTTAACGAAGCTTTCAGTATCTCAATATAGTATGTATCTATGGCTCTACACTCCTTTTGTTGGACCTTGACCGCTTCTTCAGTTTCTTAATCCTATATACACAGTCGGTAGGACTCATTGGACGGGAGGCTACAAGGTCGCTATTCTTATTTATTGCTAGTGGGGTGGGACTAAGTCTCTTGTATTGCGGCCACTTCTGGCCTATTGTACCAGCCCGATGATAGGTGAGGGTGATTGTGAAGAAATTGATGGAATGAAGATTGGCAGGGGAAACCGAAGTACTCGGAGAAAACCTGCCCCAGCGCCACTTTGTCCACCACAAATCCCACTTGACCAGACGCTGGATCGTACCCGGGCCGCCGCGGTGGNATGCCTCTGCATGTCCAGAAGACCTTATATGCCTTGTTTGATAACCTTGTCCAGCTGCTTTTTTCATGTCAATGCCTTGTCTAATGTTAGTCCAAAGTACTTGACTTCACTGGATAGCTGGATCATTTTGTGGAAATGGATTGGTTCCTTAAGTTCCTTTATATTCCTCTTTGTAGTAAAGGGTATAATTACCATCTTGTTTTGGTTGATAGACAAATTTATTCTTTTGCACCATTGTTGGACTGTGCACAGGGCTCTTTGTAAGACCTCTGACACGGTCTGAAATAATTTCCCTTGATATGGATTGCTATATTATCAGCGTATCCTACTGTGTAATGCCCATTGCTGTTGAGTTCCCAAAGATCGTCCATGAGGAGGCTCCACAGCATAGGTGAAAGCACTCCTCCCTGCAGACACCGTCTAATCACAGACACTCCCAGGATCTCTCCCAATAATGTAGCATTTATGCTCCTGCTTTCCAGCATAGTGCAGTGCCATGCTTTTCAGCAACCTGTTTTCTTATATCAAATGAGGTTCTATCAAAAGCACCCTCTACTCAAATGTCAAGGAATGCTCTTAGGGCAATGTCCTTGTATTCAATAGCACTTTCTATGCATGTTACCACATTGTGAAGTGCAGTTTGAGTAATTTTACCTATTTGGTAAGCATGCTGGGTTTGGGGTAGAGGATACTTCTTCAATGCACCATCCCTAATGTGCCTATCTAATAGTTTCTCCGCTGTTTTCAATAGGAAAGACAACAGGCTGATAGGACAATAAACCTTGGCCTTGGTATAATCTGATTTCCTGGCCTTTGGAATACATGTCACTTTGACTTGCCTCCAGGCCATAGGGATAAATCCATATGCCATACAGGCTCTAAATATGCGGTACAGATGTGGGACCAAGTGTTCCATCCCTTGCTGCAGAAGTGCCAGTTCATTTCCATCTGTTCCGGCATATTAAAATGGTTTGAATCCCAGTACCCATTGGATAGGTTGGGTGGAACCCAGAGTCAGCCTGGATGATGTGGAGAAGAAAATTCTTGACCCTTCCAGGATTCAAACTGTGACCCCTTGGTTGTCCAGCCTGTAGCTAGTTGCTATACTGACTATGCTATCCCAGCTCCTATAACCCCTTTGTATTAAAAGAAATTATATAATATTAGTGATATAAGACTTCTGATTGTTAATATATTGCTCTTAAATTAACTGGACGTAACTTTAATGTAACATCTGACCTTGTTACGTATCAAAAGTACTCACTAAAGCAGAACATTTGCAGATGAAATGTAATGAAGAAATTATATTTGTGGATGTAAGTTTAATTCTGACAGTGCTCACATTAAAAATAAACTTCTCAATAGATGTTACTATAAAGTGAATAGTTTGGATATACCAAGTTTCCTCTCTGAAATAACTGATGAACGCCTTTGAACTGTGATCTGTGTGAATTATATTTTCTGAGAAAATAAATCCGGATATATGTATTAACAGTGAAGTTTATTTATTTGACTGAATATTTATTGACATGCTTATTCTTTTACCCTGCCAGCTATAACATAACATTTTGTTGAACAGGTGTACAGATGTTGCAGCACAGTGCATGGAGCAGTATATTGATACAGTGAAAGTGCTACCGCCTGCTCTGAAAAGTAAATTACTAGTAGTTGCTTGTAACAGAGGCAGTGTTAACAGTAAAATTTTGTGTTGCCTGCTCCATCCAAATGTAAAGACATTGGATTTGAGCGAGTGCAGTATAAGTGATGATTCAGTACGTGCAATATATAAATGCACTCATCTATATAAACTTGATTTGAATCCAGGAAGAAACCAAAATAGAGAAATTAGTACAGCAGGTATAAGTATTCACTTATTATTCTCTCTTCAAATATCAGTCTATACACAGTATTGGTTTTTCATAAAACTTAATGTTGACTGTAAATCAGATGTCCAGATGAAGAAATTTGTGTTATTGCTTATCTGATTATAAAAGCCACTGCATCAAACATCGCCATCTCAAGTGGTTAGCACTCTTGCTTTATACAGTCAACTCTCGATTATCCGGGGGCGGATTAACCGGTTTGCGGCTTAACCGGGGCTTTTTTTTTTAAGTTTATATGTTGTTTAATATTCATTCACTTTTGTTTCACATGGTGAGTTGTAACACTATTTTCGCACTAGTGTGNATTTCCCAGTTTATTATTCACTAATCATCCTACCATTTGCTGATGTGTACACTGACCTACTGATATCATCATTAAATCATAAATAAACTAAAGAAAGGAAGAATGAAAACCATTTTACACCTACTTTGTTTATGTCAGTTTTTCAGTAGTTGACTTCATGCAAAATTCTATTGTCAACTATTCTTTAAGGACCAGCTGCTCTAAAATGTGATGAATTCTGATGTATTAATTAACCCTTCTGCTTACCATTTTTTCTGTGTGGAAATGACTGTGGGATGGCATTTTATGCCGAAACATGTAGTGCGAGTGAGAGAAGGAGATAGATGAGTGTATGCACTGCAAGACGGTTTAAATAAATCATGTAATTTGTTTATGTCAGTTTTTCACTAGTTGACTTCATGCAAAATTCTATTGTCAACTATTCTTTAAGGACCAGCTGCTCTAAAATGTGATGAATTCTGATGTATTAATTAACCCTTCTGCTTACCATTTTTTCTGTGTGGAAATGACTGTGGGATAACATATTGATTTTAAAACATGTAGAACAATTTCTTCAGTCATGAGTTTGCCATTTCAAGATTCAGGGAAATGTATCTTATCACAAATGAAACATATAAAAAATGGTAAAGGTGAAATATCTCAATTTTTACAACTTCAACTGAACGTCACATACACCCTGCACATAGTGAAATTGTTCAGTTGTTCTTAGACTAGCAGACATGGTAAGTCCCAGAAGGTAGTACAGTATGTGTGTGCTAACATCAAAAACTGCCAGTATTAAAACATTGCAGATACTTGAGACAATGTATGGCAAACAGACGATGTTATGGTTCAAAAGCAATCATAAATCATCAGAAGATGGTCCATGCAGTGAATGACTTGCAGCAGTGTGGAAAGAAGATTATGTGAGACAAATTCAGGTGGTTGTGAACTCTGATTGTGTTCAGAAAGTAGACACATTTGCCACTTAGGTTGAAAATGTGGTTAGCAATTGGTACACCGTTTTTAGTAAGGATCCGAATATGGATCAAGTGTGCAAACACATTGTACTCTGATGCAGAATGAATGTGACAGCCACGTGAGGATCAGTAGTGAGCTCATCAGTGCAGCAGATAATGGTCTAGACTTTTTCTGAAAGATCATCACATGTGATAAAATCTGACATTACCTGTATGATACCAAAAGTAAATAATGATCTTCCTATCACCATCAGGAGCCCTGAAATTACAGCACAAAATGGAAGGTGACATTGAAAGTCTACCAGGAATAGTAACTGATAGAACAGAAGTCTGCTGGTTAGGATAACTTAAGGATTAATACACCAAAAATAAATCAGCAAATAAATGGTCAGTAGGGGCCTGGAAAGTGAACAGTTATCCATTTTAAGAAGTATTGTCTTCTGAAACATGATACCATATAGTCCAGTAGAAGTTCACAGACGTTTCAGAGGAGTGTAGTGTCTGCATCTTCAGCATCAAAGAGTAAGCCCAGCCTGTGACCATCAGGAGGCAAGCAGTTTTCTTCAGCATAAAAATTTCCTAGGAGGCAATACTGTACTCTCTGGCATACTCTACTTGCTGCTTGCTTGATTCCCCTTCAACACTGAAGATGGAGGCAGTATGTTCCTTCACAACATCAGTGAACATCTACCAGACAGTATAACATCATATATCAGAAGACATACTCTTCACTGTCACCACTGTCAAAACCTCAAATCTAATATTGGTCCTTCTTCTGACTGCACTAATTCTGTTTTATAGATGTCAATGCACAAAGTCTATAATGTCTTTTTTCTTCTCACAGTCCTTCCTCTTTGATTTCTTTGCCATCTGTTTCCTCTATTCTTGATGTCTTCCATTACCTAGATGAATCATCTTATTCTGGCCCTAATTTTTTCAGATGCTTACATAATATTCTGTGCTTTTATGTGTTTGTTTACACTCACAGCTGTAGGAGCTTTCACTAATATACCAGTGTTTACCAACATCTCTTTTAAATTTGTAAAATGAATACTAACTGAATAAACTAAAGATGGATAATTTTTAAATATTCATTAATAAATAAGTTTGTTTTCTGTTTCTAGTTCTGTTGGGTCTGTTTCCAAACATACCATACTTATCAGTTTTATACCTGAATCAGTGTTTGGCTGTGGTGGATGAGGTGTTAGCTTCCATTGCTAATAATTGCCCATTACTCACAAAACTTGACATTGGTGGCTGCATAGCAGTGACTGATACATCCCTGAAGTTGTTAAATAAACACAAGTACCTAACTTCTCTAAACATATCACATTCACAGGTAAATATTTGCATTAGCATTTCAAATTACAATAAACATTTGTATATTTAAAATATCTGCCATGATTGGTGGCTAGCTGAAAGAACATACGAATGAATGTATAGACACTGCTCCCTTTTTATGCATATGCAAACTGGTCATTTTATTGCATGTATGGATCTGTCTTATGATGCAGAGATCTCTTAATTATCCATGGCAACAGCAGGAAGAAGTAACACACATAATAAAAAACAACAGATTATCCAAAATGTTGTATTTTAGCGTCCTGTTGCACTGATTTTCGTCCATGATATGTATGCCGTGTCCGTCTTGTAGTGCACTCAATTTCACCTGTTATTTCACACTATGTTGCCGAAACATGTTGTGAAATAACAGGTGAAATTGAGTGCACTACAAGACGGACACGGCATACATATCATGGACGATTATCCAAAAATCTGAAAATACCCACTATCCATGCTGCATTCAACGCTGAAAAATCAATCAGTATTTAATGGTCACTAAACATTCAAATATCCATGCAGTAGAAGAAAGCAAACCTTGTTCAATGGTAGAGGACTGACACAAGCAGTAAAATAATAAAACAGAAAGTCTACTACAAATCATTGTAAATACATTTTATTTAAACAAATGTAATAGACAATACTTAATACACTGCAGGGAGCTACAATCAGTAACCAAAGAGGTTTTAAAAGTCTTGCCAGTTTAATCTGCACACAGATAACTCAAGGGTGTAAAATCTGATTATGTGAGAGATACTTAAAATACCTACTTGGCAAAGGTAAAAAGTGCATTGTCCCTGAGCTGAAGTAAGCACCATGCCATGAAGATATTTGAGGCAATGAAAGTATTGACCCACGTATACTTAACCTCAGTGCCAGGGCCACGCCATAGCCGAAGCAGTTATTCGCTGGCTTCCCACCGTGGCAGCCCAGGTTCGATCCCAGGTCTGGTCAAGTGGGATTTGTGGACAAAGTGGCACTGGGTCAGGTTTTCTCTGAGTACTTCGGTTTCCTCTGCCAATCTTCATTCCATCAATTGCTCCACCGTCACCCTCACCTATCATCTGGGACTGGTACAATAGGCCAGAAGTGGCCACAGTACAAGGAACTTAGTCCCACCCCACTACAATAAAGAAAACCCTCAGTGCCAGAGGAAGCTAAGTGGCCAGTTCTATACCCCAACTGTTTTACTGCCAGGAAAGAGTCCCTGGTACTCACTGGCCCATTGGATAAGAGGCTGAGTGGTCCTCCGAGCCAGGCTGGATGCTGTGGAGAAGAGAAAGTCTCTAGCTTCTACCACGAATTGAATCCAGATTTCTAGGTTGTCTAGCCCTAAGCCTAGTTGTGACACCAACTGAGCTATCATGGCTCCTAAAATATCTTTTTGGCACAATTAAGTGTCTCCAGATTTTGAGGTCAAATGTAACTGCATGTAAATATATATTAATAATTTCTCAAAAGTTTACACAAAATTATTATCTGTTAATGAATTTTTGTTAAACGCACATCACATGGAACCTCTAGTGATGAAGGGTTTGCAGGAAGTCTGAAATTTGTTCTGATGCAGGCCCTGTCATACTAATTCTTTAACAGAGAAATGAACATTTTAGGATTAGGAACCTTATGGGAGTGGTCTATTTTAGTACTAATTGTGATGATATGCTTGTTGGACAATGCTAAGTTGTATTTAACTGGCCAAGTGATGCCTTTGGAATAGGCTTAGCTTACCTTTAAAAAATACGCAAGTCTAAACCTTCAGATTTTAATGACTGTTATTCACTTTCAGGTAAGTGATGCAGGCATCTTAGCTCTTGTGCAAGGAGAATGTCGAGAGTCACTTAGAGAACTGCGTCTTAACAACTGTATACACATCACAGATTTTGCAGTTGAGTCCATTGTTCACCACTGTACCAACATGGAGGTCCTCATCCTTCATAAAAACCCTGTTTCAGGTAACTGAATTATGAAATATTCATTCACATTTCTTGTGGTAATCAGATTTATCTCTGAAGTTCCTTTGCTGGTGTGAAGTTCAATTTTACATGATTCAGACTTACAATAATACTGTTGGGCCGTGCCATAGCTCAAGCAGTTAGTAGCTGGCTTCCCACCGCAGTGGCCTGGGTTTGATCCCGGGTCTGGTCAAGTAGGATTTGTGGTGGACAAAGTGGCGCTGGGGCAGGTTTTCTCTGAGTACTTTGGTTTCCCCTGCCAATCTTCATTGCTCCACAATCACCCTCACATATTATCTGAGGCTGGTACAATAGGTGAGAAGTGGCTGCAGTACAAGGGACTTAGTCCCACCCTACTAGCACTAAAAAAAAATACAATAATACTGTGCAAAATGGTGAGAGAAGAGAATATATGTTGGGCTGCCAGACACACTGATCAATCAATCAATCGATTTATTTGTTCCAAGAATCCATATTTGGTGACACAACCTCCGGATATAGAACAAGTCAATAACTACATATTAATGTAACATACATATTGTACATGAGTCAACTACACTATAAAACTTAACTACCTACAGATTTCATACACATCAGTCATACAATACTTCATCCCACTTGCAGCAATTGAATAACCAAAAGAAACCCTGCATCCAAAAATTTTTGAGGACAAGATACTTGTGATTACATAAAACCATAACACACTCACTTAAGAACTAAAGGGACATAAATTCATCAATGGAATAAATGGAATGTTTCAACAGAAAGGATTTTAAGTCCCTTTTAAAAGAGTTAAAATTGTTCTTTAATTTTATCTGCTCAGGGACCTTGTTATACAAGGTGATTCCCATATTTATCACACTTTTATTAAAAGGAACTGTATTGCAATAATTTGCATGTAAATTTAGTTTTCTTTGTATATTATAATTATGGCTGTCCAAATTTTTTGCCATAAAATCTTTATATTTTTTAATAAAACATATCACTTCAAGCCAATATTAAAATATAATCTTTAAAAGTTTGTCGTCATAATGTTCGATTATTAACCCCACTGATAATTTGAAGGAAAATATAAGTTGGCCTAAAGTAACTTTACTGCATACTGAGAGTAAAGTTTCCATATTTGAGTGATAGTACCCTGTATTGGGAGGTCAGTTTGCCAATATTCAGAGAAATCAGCAGTCTTTAGCTTTTGAAGCAAAGTCAGACAACAGACCTAGTTCCCATATCGGGTAATGGCCCTGGAATGGGCCACATTTTCATATACTTGTGCTGAGTAAGTTGGCTAAAATGGTAACACTCCTGACCTGTATTCAGGTGCCTGACTGAAATCTCAGCTGGAATACCAACCATTATGCTTAGGTTTCCATTTTATTATGTCCCTTCAAGCAAATGTTGGAATACTACCACAGATTAAGCAATGACTGCTGACTTCAAATTCATTATACACTGGTCACCTTATCGTTCAAGGCTGTAAGCAAGGGGTGGACAAAATAATAGAAACACCAAGAAATTGAGGAATAGAATTTATTTGTATTGGCAACATTGAAAGAACTTCATTTGGCAAGACTGAATGTTTTTCTTTCATTTGTTTACACTCTGTAGTGCTTGTATCAGTACATTAGTGACTGTGTTGGGTGACGGTCCATGTGAAAGAATCGGAAAATGGGAGACTTGTCCAATTTTGAAAGGACAGATCATTGTTGCACGTTTAGCTGGAACATCTGTGACAAAAACTGTCACATTATTAGGCATATCAAGAGTGACAGTTTCTAAGGTTATGTTGGCATAAACAAATCATGGGAAGACAGCATCACTGAAGACGAACAATGGGTGAAAATCAACACTGACAGAAAGAGATTGTCATACACTGGGAAGGATTGTTCTGAAAAATCACGGAATTATTGCATCATAGATAACAGCAGAACTGAATATCCATCTTGAAGACCCTATTTCCACAAAAACTGTCCAACATGAACTTCACAAATCCAGCATTCACAGTAGGGCTGCAGTTTTGAAACCTCTGATTACTGAAAGTAATGCTCAGATGTGTAAATGATGGTGTCACAGCCATAAAACCTGGATATCAGATAGCTGGAAACTCGCATGTGATGTGGTCAGGTGAGTTGTTCTTCATGCTATTCCTTACATGAGGAAGAGTTTACGTTTGGAGAACAGCAAAGGAAACCTACAATCCGGAATGCCTGCTTCAATTCCAACAGTAGAACACAGGTTATGTGATGGTTTGAGACAGCAGTATCATGGTAAAGTATTCTGTTGGTCCTATTATTACCATACATGGCCAATTACTGCAAGGGAGTACATGGACAGGTTGGGTAAAGAGGTGCATCCCATGATTCAGACGTTATTTCCAAACCACAATGTAGTCTTCAAAGATGACAGTGTCCCCATTCACACAGCTGGAACTGTTCAGCCATGGTTGGTTGGTTTGAAGAGCATGAAGGTGAACTTCAGCATCTTCCCTGGCCAGCACAATCACCAGATTTGAAAATAATTGAACCACTCTGGTCAGTTTTGGAGACTAGAGTGAGGAAGAGATTCTCACTTCCAACATCTTTAAAACAACTTGAAGATGTTCTTCAAGAAGAATGGTATAAAATTCTGCTAGACTGTTTAAAACTTGTATGAATCCATTCCAAGTACTGCAGCTGTACTGAGGACAAAAGGTGGTCCAACATCATATTAGTAAAGAAATGTGTAAAGTTTCTGTAGTATTTCCATTATTTTGTCCAACCTCTAGCCTGAGCTACTGACAGCATCATTAAATTAAGTGTGAATAAATAAATATTCATTCTCACCTATAGATTTCATAATTTGTAGGTTATTTAATGATACTGTATCACCTGCAAGGACATTATATAAAATCAGCATTTGCCTGGAATGATTGAGGGAGGCTTGTCAGCTCTGATTTAAGGTTCCACATAGACATTTTTTAAATACAAATTAGGTGTGTTACTGCTGAAAGAGTCCTATTGGATGACACAGAACAAGATGTTTCAGCTCAGCCAGGTACTAAGAGATATCAAGAGAGGAAAGAGCTGCCTAGATATCAGAAAGGAAACAGAAGAGTTAGGGGAATTTGTGTTCATCTGACTAACTAAATGGAGGTCTCTTTGAGAAGCTGACAGTTGCTCAGCTTTTAGAGATATGTACATCTTATGGAACCCAAAGGTTCACTGTTGTGCTCACAAGAGTGCCTGCCACTGGACCCTATTGTGAGTCAGATGAATCCAGCCCATACTCTCTCATCCTGTTTAAGAGCCATTTTAATATTATCCTTCTACCTCATTTTGTCCAGCAACCTGTATACATATTCTTTGTAGGCTATTTGCCAGTGCTTTCAATATCAAAATGACAGCACTGGTTCAACCTGTATAAAATGGAAACAGTAGTAGTAGTAATTGTAGGTGCTTTTCCAACTCACTGATCCATCATTTATACTATGACATGACGACAGAATAGTTTAACAAGAGAAGCTCTCCACTGCTAGGTAACAGCTCAATAAACATGCATCATGGCAATGAAATCAACATGCCAAAATTGAGAAACTGCTGAAAGTGGTATCTTCTATGTGGTCCGTGACAAGGTTATATAATGACAACTGGACAAGCCATGGAGTAGCCTAGTGATGCCTAGTGATGCCATGAGAAGAGTTAAAAGAAGAGGACATTGTTGGGAAATGCTACCAAAGCAACAACTAGTGAAGACATTTTTTTTCTCCCCCTTGGCACTACAGCCCCAGTGGGCCTAGGCCTACCTCCATGAACTTCTCCGTTCGTTTCGGTTTTTCTAGATCTTACACATTCGGTAGGACTCCTTGGGCGCGCGATCAGCTCGTCGCAGGGCCTCTACCCGTACACAAACAGAAAAACGCACACAATCATCCATGCCCTGAGTGGGATTTGAACCCACGATTCTGGTTTCCAAGCGAGCGAAGACAGTACATGCCTTAAACTGCTCGGCTACTGTGACCGGCTTAGTGAAGACATAGCATACAGTGTAATGATTCATTAAGTGTGTAGGTTAACAGCAGCATTACAATTGTTTGTAGTTGCAAGTTATGAGTGTTCAGTAAATCCAATTATCAATCCAAACCCCATGTCTAGTCACTAACATGTGAAAATACATTATTAGAAAACATAACTTATGATCTGGGTTTATAAATATAACTATTCACTTCTGTCTGGAGGCTGTTAGGAGACCACACTAATGGGCTCTTAGAAATAGAGTTCAAATACAAAATTGTGAAAACAGAAAACATTCAAGGTATGGACGTTTTAATGTGTACTGAAGCTCTCGCTCTTGAAACATCAGACTAAGTGTTTATTCCTTACAGTTATGACACATGAATGCTTGTCAAAACAGGAAAAGTGATTCCTGGATGCCCCCAGAGTTAAGCAAATCAAGTCTAACCACAGTGTCTGAATACTGTCCTATCTAGGATCTTCATTTTCAAAGTAATCTCTTTTATAAAATTTCTCCAAGTGTTATACTCTGTTTTGGTTCCACATTGTATTTACCTATCTTATCTTAACCTCTCAGTTCCTTGGCTGTGGACTGGACTGAAGAAGTCTTTCATTAATCAGACAGTAGGTAAATTGCATCAATGTACATATTAAATTCTTATTTCAAAGTGGCATTTGTAAGTACAGTGGAACCTCGCTTAACAAGCATAATTCGTTCCAGAATCTTACTCGTAATGCGAAACATTTTTTCCCATATAAATTAATGTAAAATACGATAATGCGTTCCATGCCGAAAAAATACTCAAAAAATTTTATGTATAAAGTTTATTCACAGAAAATTTATATACATTGTTAAGGAGCGTGAATCATCTTCATCTTTTCTTCTATGCAGAATGAACCAACCTGGAATGTGAATTTGATTTGCAGAAAAAAAACGAAATAGTTTATTATTTATGATATATATCTAATTCTTTTTTTACTAGAAAGCTGTCTAGAGACGTTTGTTTTGCGCGCATATCCACTGCCTTATTAGGGTGATGCTTCTCAATGTATGATGCAACAGTTTCCCATGCTTTCAGCATTTCTCTTATTGTGCCAGAAGATTGTTGCTTTGCTGTTACCTCCTCCTCCTCCTCTGACAAACTCTCCTCCACAACTTCTTGCTGTGAAACACAATGCAACTCCAAATCATGCAAATCGTTGATGTAGACCGATTGTATGTGCGTGCTAGATCAGCCACGCTCACACCTAGTTCTCACTTTTCAATGATTTTACGTTTCATTTCTACGGTTTTTATTCTCTCGTGGCTGTCTTTTTGTGGCTTTTTCTTTGGGGACATTTTTTGCAAGGGTTATTAAACTTTGCACAAAAAAAAATCACAAATAATATGTCTGAACACAAGTTTGGAAAAATGTGTGATCACAAGCGACACTATGATGCTAGCGGAACGAGTGCTAAACACAGACTGATGTAGCAAGCACACGATCCGGGACTTCCCCTCTCGTCACTCGTCATGCAAAACGTCACTCATTAAGCAAGTCATTTTTTTACCATTTGTTTTGCTCATTATGCAAGGTTCCACTGTAGTTATGTTCTTCCCCATTAAAAACAGGAAGAATTCACTTTATTCAAAATACTGCTACATGCCATATCATATGATAATACACACGAAATGGAAATGCTATAATATTTCTGCTGAACTGTTTACAGGTGAACTTTTCTTCAAAATCATTATGCTCAGGAATAAGGCAAGAATCAGAACTTTAGCTTGCATCCATTCATGTGGTTCATTGATTACACCTTAGGCTTCAGACTATGTGAGTTTCCTCCAAAGTCCCTTCCCATAATCATTTGAAGGAAAAAATGAAGAAACTCACAACAGCACCTACTCCAATGTTCATATCTGTAATTTGATACCATATGATCTTGGTTGATACAGAATTGTTACACGCCCGAAAATGTTTCAGACAAGATTAAACTTTTCGTTTTAACTTATAGTCTTTTATTTCTGTCTATAATGCATTATAGATGGAAAACAAGACTATAAGTTATACATCAATGCAAAAGGATGCTGAAATATAATACTTTCAATTTAATGTGAATGAAATGTTCAGTGTCCCCAGATGGTCTCTGGATATTTGGAAATGGTAATAAATGACGAGAGAAGCTTCAGGATATCACACTGAATCAAAATTCCTGGTGAATATAGGCCCAGAAATATTTCCATAAACAGTAGTACAGTAAACTGTCTATCCATTACATATTTCATCTTCAAAATTACTCAGCAGATTAATTTTAGTTTGTATCAGTCCACTAAGAGCTGGGATGGTGCAGTTGGTATAGCGACTGGCTGTGGTCTGGACAATGGAGAAGTCAGAAGTTCCTGAGTGTTGCTAGGGTACAGAATTTTCTCTTCTCTACATCACCCAGATCTTTTCCAGGGACCACCCAGCCTCCTATCCAATGGGTAACAGGGGCTCTTCTCCTGGGGGGTTAAGCACACTCACCTGCAGATACTGCTGAGGGGAAAAAAGTGGATCCACACATCCGCTGTCTCACATGCCTTCATGGTGTAGTGCTTGATTAGTTAAGCACAGGGATAACTTTTTATCAGTCCACTATGAACGTAACAAATATTCTGGTACAAAAAGGTGTCACTAATTATTCCTTGTATTTCAGTTAGGCATATGTGAGAATGACTTTTTCAGTCAAGATGAGAATTGAAGAAAGCAGTCTTCTGGGATTTGGCACCGTGTATATGTGGTGTTAACCGACGTTTCGGAGGATCATATCGCCTCCATCTTCAGGGTAGAAGAAAAAGTGTAAGAATTCTGCAAGCGACAAGACCGTGAGAACGGTAGAAGCAGTCTGCCAAATCCCAGAAGACTGCTTTCTTCAATTCTCATCTTGACTGAAAAAGTCATTCTCACATATGCCNTGAGAATTTTCTCTGCTTGACCAATGTTTTGACTTCAATCACAATATATGTATATAATCAGCCACTTTTTCTCAATGCCCTTAAATACATGAATTTTCCCCTACATCCTTTATTGGCGAAAATGTAATCATTCAAATACTTAGCATAATGACCTGAAACCTAACTTTATCAACACCTCTATAGCAGTTTTGGAAATGCAAGATGCAGATGGCCAGACATTTTATACCCTGTAACTTCTTGTGGAAGCATTTCGATATTCATGATCATTGGACTTTTTGACCCACCTTATGTCATTTTGTACCTCGGATATCGGAGTCGTCATCTTGCGTACAGTACTGACGGCAGGTCTCCAATGACAGCAATTATTATGCTGTACGTCCTGTCATAAAGATGCATAATGGTTCAGGGAGAAGAAATTAACATGTATCTTATCTAGAACATTTGTTTTTATTCCTTCTTTCACAGAAAAAAATGCAGTAATCAAGTATAAGAAAAATATTCACTATAAATGAAAGTAAATGAATCTGCCTTAGATAATGAACAAAAGTAAAATTAAATATATATACGTTCCAAAGCATAAACATTTTCTTCGTGAGGTCTCGATTTTTCCAGAAATGACTACAGCCACAGTGTTTTTTCCTACATCCAAGAACATCAGTTCCATTACGTTAAACATGGTTCTCATATTTATGTAATTTTCAGTGTTACTTCCTGTGTATAAGATGGAACCTTTTTGAAGGAAAAACCCATGTCTTATACATTGGCAGATACAGCAGTTTGTTTTACAAAGTGTCTGTCCTATTTGTGCACTTCAGTTAAACTCAGACTGATTTAGCTGGACTCTGGGCCTTACATCCAAATATTCTGGTCATGACATGTTTTAATGCATTCTGTAAGTCCACGAATCTAGGATGAGACACATGATAATACCTACTTGTACTTAGTAAAAATATGATATATGAAGAATACACAACTGAAATAGTAATTTTATAACATTTAAAAGAACATTCTATATTTGTTCATTATTATTAAATACTGTGCATTCAGTACTATTTCTTCAGTTGGGAACTGACATTTTACTGAATGTTCTACATGAAAATCTGCATGTTTCATAGCACTGCACTTTGAGATTGCTAATTACTGATACCAGTTTTACATTTACTCTGTCAAATTTCTATTTACAGATGCAGCCATAATTGCATTAGATAACTGGCTTGCCAAGCCAAAAGTAAAGCAGCTATTTTGGACTTACACCATGTGAAAAGAATGTAAAATATGATGTTCATAGTTCATTACTTACTTTTTATATTATGTAATTTTGTATTGAAAATAAATGTTTCTACATCACAGTTAATGTTTATTCTAATATATCCAGTTTCACAAATAAAGCATCTTTCCATTGTTTAATATAAATTAACAGTTTCACATATTAACAAATGCATATTTCAGAACATTCATGGTATACTTATAACATAACACATTTCAAGTACGCTTTGGAGCAGGTGCAGTTTGCTTCAGCTGCAGAATTATGGACCGCATTCGAGATACATCCTTGCTGGTCTTACTTGATTTTGGATTAAAATCACACAGTTTGGCAATGCGTTCCCACTCTGTGCCTGGCTCAATTTCATCTGATTCTGCCACAAACTGCTTCTCAGCATTTCTGTAAGGCATAAATGAACACTAAAAAAGAAGCCCACATAAACATCTACTGACATGGAACGTCTACCAGTTCTAATCCTGTGCACTTCACAAATACACATTAGCACCTGCTGTAAGTTCTGTGTGTGTGTCTGTAAATATGTAATAATTCTGATCTAAATCTTGGTACAATGAACTCAAATTACTTGCAGGAATTGAGGGGAGAAGTGGCATGGATAATTAGAAATAACAGATAATCCAAATATCTAGAACTACCCATTATTCATGCTACATTCAACACTGAAAAATAACTCATTACTTTGAAATAACCCTCTGAACTTCTACATGCCCTAGAATTTCAACGTGTTCTTGCTTAACACAAAAACTGATATACATAAGAGTAATCTGTTTTACTGTAAATATGACACAGGTTTTTCTTCCATTTTTTAACTCAATTCAGAATGAAATACATAGGGCCAAATAACACTGCACCAGCTAAATTTGAATGAAATAAAGAAAAAGTATACCAAATAAATTTAAATTAAATACAAGAGATAAGGAAAAATCTTCCAGTAAAATCTATATAAATAAAAATGTAAATGTTCGTTTGATCAGGATCCTAAACCTCCGAAAGTTGACTGATTGCTTCGAAATTTTGACACGCTGCATTCGAATGCGTGCGTTTTTATATACCTATTATATAGATGTCACACCTGTGACAGGTAAAAACATGCTTCTTTTGAAAAACAGAATTGGAATTTGGAATTCAGAAGAGTCACCCCTATGGAAACGCTAGAACAGACCTTTGCATAGGAAGTAACAATAACAATACTGTATCGAATCTCCACGGTTATGACGAATACACAGAGCGTTCCCACAGAGACAAGGCAATAACAATGGGTCGTTGCGTAGGAATCGTGGAATCAACAAAGCAGCGTTTCTGCGGTTATGACAAAGGCTCATTTGCATAGCAGCAGCCGAGGGTATAAAAGGGGGGTTGAATTCATTCGCCCGGTCAGTCATGGAATAGCTGCCACTGAAGAAGGTTGGAACCTAGACGCCAAGAGATAGAAGAAGTATTGGCCGAGAGATTGTGCAACCAGTAACTCTAATACTGCAAGTGGCGATAATTGTAAAGTGTGCAAGTGAATTACAAAAAAGAATCGCTATAATTAATACGGCCTAAAGTTATTTGTAGCGTGACATACCCAAACACGCTACATGCATTACTGATGCGTGCAACACGTCACATCCACATCAAATTCGTGCATTGTTTGCAATCATATCGACCGCCTGCTCTCCTTCATCTCCAACAGAGTTATGGGAGAAATATAAATCGCACATGGCTGAAGATATTTTCCATCGAACACGCTAGGAAAATTCCAATATGAACATGGATTTCACAGCAGAAATCTGCAACGAAGCATTGATAATGACTGAAGATTTGTGCTTAGAAATCGCGAACAAAGTTTTCAATCAATTGGGAATGCCATCACCGAATTGATCTGCTGCTGCTTCGTTCAATGTAGAATTGCGTCGTGAACAAAATTACAAAACGGGTGATCTTTTGTCATATGTGCAATCAAATATTCCTAAGCTAACGCTTGAGCAAAAAGGCATTTACGATCAAATAATGCAAACTGTCAAAAACGGGATTGCAGAATTCTTCTTCTTAGATGCGCCAGGAGGAACTGGTAAAACGTTCCTAATTAGATTGATTCTGGCAGCAATTCGATCCCAAAATGACATAGTCTTAGCTCTTGCGTCGTCTGGAATAGCTGCGACATTGCTACCAGGTGGAAGAACTGCTCATTCCGCTCTGAAATTGCCATTGAACATGCAATTCATTGAAACTCCCATGTGCAACATTTCCAAAGGATCAGGCATGGGAAGGGTATTGCAGAAATGCAAACTTATTGTTTGGGATGAATGCACAATGGTGCACAAAAAATCGCTCGACGCTCTTCATCGATCATTGCAAAGATTTGCGTGGAAACATCAGACCATTTGGGAACGCATTAATATTGCCTGCAGGAGATTTCAGGCAAACATTATCTGTAATTCTTCGATCGACACCAGCGAAAAAAATAAATGCTTGATTGAAGTACTCTACTTTGTGGCGACACGTAAAGATGTTAAAATTAACTACAAATATGCATGTCCAGCTGCAAAACAATCGATCAGCTGAGATATTCTCGCATAAATTGCTGGAAATTGGGAACGGAAAGGTGCCGGTTGATCTGACCTCAGGACAAATTTCGTTGCCTCATAACTTCTGCAATTTAGTGACGTCAAAAGAAGAATTGGCTGAAAAAGTATTTCCCAATATTCAAACCAATTATAAGAATCACGATTGGCTGAGTGAACGAGCTATTCTTGCGGCCAAGAACAAAGACGTCTACGAACTTAACAATATCATTCAGTCTAACATTCACTGCGAGGCAGTCACATACAAGTCCGTCGACACTGTTGTGGAAGCAGATGAAGCGGTTAATTATCCAACAAAATTTTTGAATTCACTCGATCTGCCACAGCAACGCGTGGTCGGGTACAGCTAGTTATAAATAAAATGCAATAGGTAAGGAATGGAACCTGAACGTATTCCAAAACAGTTAATGGGTTCTATATCTAGAGGAACAAGATGTATTGGATGTCCAAAGTTACACTGGGAGGAGCTAGTGATCATATAGAGGAATGGAATGGATCAAGGAGTCCAAACCTTGATATTGTTGATAATGAATGGCTATAATAATTCTGTTTAATCAAGCATGGTCTGAAAGCTAACAAACTGTCCTGCAAGGAGCTATAAGCTGTAGTCTACCAGACTCCTATTTGTCACAAAACAGTACAGATCTTTCCAACAGAAGAAAACAACCCTTGGTTTGTGGTAGCAGACCCTATGAGAAGCAATAGAGTAATAAAACAGAGTTTCAAACCCAGACAAGAGCAAGACATTTTTGTCTATTCCACAACATCCAGACTGGCTCTGGAGCCAACCCAGCCTCCCACCCAATGGGTGGAGACTTTCCCCAGGGATAAAGAGGCAGGGGAGGGGATGTGAACCTGACCACTCACCTCCATCCAGTGCTGAGGTAAAGAATAGTGAAGCTATACCTCTACTCCCCCATACAGCTTCATACAGGGACAACTTTACCTTTACCTGATAAATTTGGTACCTTACCGAATTTCATCCAGAACACATGTGAAAAACTGAAACACTGGACTTTTAACTTCATCCTTGGCAGAAAGGCCTTCAGTGGTGATGATGATGATGATTATTATTATTATTATTATTAGCATACAACAATACAATAAACAGTTATTCTTTTCACTGCAAAATAAACAGCACTTGCAAATCCCTTTAAAATGGATACTGTATTAAAAAACAGCAAGCATTGCATACAAATTTAAGCAAGATATTGTGTAAAGACAATGGTTGTGTTTTATTTTGAGTTCTTTCTTTGTCTTTCCCCACAAGATTTAACACACTGAGGACCGGCAATTTAAATCACCCGGGGGACCCTAACTTGTGCACTGTTCACTTTAAAAATTAATACAAAATCTAATTAATTTTATGAACTAAAATTTTTGGAGAACACTTACCAATGCTCCTAGAAGTCCTTGAGAGTGTGATATTTCTGGAAACATTCCCCTTTGTGAAGTGGCATTACACAGAACTTGCAAATGTAGGCAGTCATACTCCTTTTTCTGTGAACTGCGCAAACATGGCATTGCCTAGAAGGATGCTTCCCCTTGGAATGTTCACTCTTCACAATTTTCACGAGTGTATGTTTCCAAATATCACCCGAGAGTCACCCAGGGGAGTCCACATGAGGCCTGCGTGGGGTGGGAGTTGATGGGCCCGGTCACACTAAGTCTGTGTCTGACTCTCGTTCTGCCGCCACCATCTGGTCTGTAGCCCAGGCCTTTGCCACATTCATTGGAAATGCTTTGTATTTGAATTTTGAATCAGGGTTTAGATTTTTATAAATTGAAAATGGCACAATTTATAAACCACAAGGCAACTTTCTTTGTCCACTTTATTGTTTTCCTAGGAAGAGAATAATAGGCCAAGTATTGATCGGCTCTATCAACTCTCTTCATGAACATATTATACTCAGAAATACAAATAGGCTTCTTTACTTGTCCGTGTCTCCTTTCAACATCAACCATGCTCGAATTGTGAATTGTGGAAATCATATTCACAACACAAGTATCCATCCAGGACTGAAGAAGAATGTCCCCCTTCCTTCTGAATGTGGTTTCACCACGTTGGGTCCAATGGAATTTGTTTCACCCCTGGATTTCCAGCAAACTGTCCCAAAATAGGCATTTTGTCTACTTTTCCCAATGTGGCTGTCCCCACAATTTTACTATCCTGCACTTTCGTTGGAGCTACTTTCACGTTTACTGTCTGTGGCCACAACTGTTTGTTGTCCCCTGTCACTGCCACTGTTTGAGTCACTTTCACTACTCCTCTCAGAAGGAACGTCAGATAGCTCATTGGAGAACAAGTAAGATATTTCATGTTCTCCGAGAGATCGCTTTGTCTTCAACTGCTTCTGTCCTTGATTCATATTGCACTAACTTCCTGTCTGATACATAACAGCTTGAAGGGTCAAAGATCATTTTCCTTTGGAGGATAAACCGAAACAGCGAGGTCAAGTTACTGCCTATTATACAAACATTCCGGAGTAATATTACGCAGTAGTCAATCATTTGGATGGCGCCAGAGCAGGGTATAGTGTGTTACAACCTAACGTGTCCTGAAATCATGATATCATGTGACCGGTCTGCCACATTTAAAAGCCAAACGCATGATATGCAACCGGTCCTCAGTGTGTTAAAAATTTGAAAATACATTTCTGAAGTTACAGAATAAATATATTACAAGTAAGGTTATCAAATGCCTCAGTTTTCTTTAGGAAAATCCAGGTTTGCACAGTGCCTAGCATTGAAAGTTTTGTAAAGGCAAAAGTATAGGAAATAAACCTGCAACCTGACATACATGTTGAGCATGCATGCTTTTTTATCATTCAATGGCCACAACCTTTAAATTACTTCAGTCAGTCCCACTCTTTCTTAAAATCTCATGCTTCAGACTAGAAGGACATTAACCATGTTCATACTTACTTAGCAGCCTCTCTGTGGTAGCAAGAAAAGATAGAATAAAATGTATTACTGTAACTCACTGTTTATACTGAACCTTCAATATTCTGTACCTGTCATAACTTAAAAATTAACACTATTACATACAGGAGAAGTGCAATGTTATGAGTACGACATATACAAAGAGGTAACCCCTCTCAGTCATTTAATCTAATCAGGGAACTGTCCCCCGCCTTTAACTACACATACAGAAGCCTCTTCTACGAGACCAGGGTATTTTTCGATGAGGGAAGACAAATAAAGGTATCAGAAGATCACAACAAGGAATTCAAGAAGATTTTCCAAGAAATAATGAGAACCAGCAAATGTTTCGCCATGGATGGCTCAAAAATGGAGGACAAATCATTCATAGGATTTGCATCAACAGACATAAAAGATGGTTGTAGCATGAAATTCAGGATATCTAAGATAGCACCAACATTCATGGTGGAAGCATTAGCAATTGCTGAAACACTAGATATCATTGAAAAAATACACTCGGAGCAAAATTTCATGATTTTCTCGGACTTGGCAAGCGTGTTAAAAGGCATTAGTAATTCCTCTGTAACAAGCAACATGTCGCACATTACATCTATGCTAAAAGATGAAATAGACTAGAATTGTGAGAAAAAAAAATCCAATTTTACTGGATCCCGGGGCACTGTGGAGTTGAAGTTAATGAGAGGGCCAAAGTGGAGGCAAAGCAAGCAATCAAAGAAGGCAGAGATAGTCAATTACTATTACCAGTAGCAGATCTTAAAACCCAGACATAATACAAGTTTTATTTAGTGTTCAGGAAACTGAATACCAACGGAGAAAAAATGCAAACTGGCAATACTTGGAGGTTAAGGCATACAACTAACTGCAACCATGGCCATGATATCTGTTTAATAACTGGTACAATGCAGATGATGGTTCCCAGTATCATTTTCACAGTATTCAAAGGAATAATATACATTTCTATTAAATAAATATGGAATTGTTTGTTTGTGCACTGACTTCAAATCTGACTATGATTCACATGGTTTCTATACTGCAGAACAGCCACTTCTTCCCTATGAACACATTCAATTTACTGGTTACAATAAGATAAGCATACATATTCATTATCTGATTTCTGAAGTGTTTTATAAATTTTCATGTTCTAAATGGCTCTACATTGTATTAATTATAGTAGCAATTACTAATGCTGTTATGAACTCTTGTTACAACTGACTTCCATTGTAATTAAAAACTTAAGAGCTGATGGAAAAAACCATACCTGTTTGCTGTCTTTGTCTTTGCAATTTGCTCTTCGTGATGGCGATACCACTCAGCCAGTTCCTTTCTGGCTCCTTCCCGTAGCTCCTCTTTTCTTTTCTCCTCATTTGCATCTGAAATATCAGTAAAAATAAGGAGAAGCAGCTCCTATTATACTTAACCTCAAGGTAAATTCAGCTAAAATATATCAGGCTCCCACATGAGCAATAAGGACTAAACTGAAACACCATAAACAGAAAACAAACTTAAAACTTGAACTTTATATTGAAAAGTGGCATTTCTTCCACCTAATATAACGGTTACTATTAAGAAACATTTCTGTTGCACTTTTTAAACATTTTTCATTTAAAACTGAATCATTTTCGGAAAATGTTAAGAAAATAACAAGCAGCAAAAGAGTTAACCCACAACATATCAGCGTCTGTGGTGAAGATCAGTTATGATCATATAAACCTTCCTAGTCTCTGCTAGTAGAAGGCACAAGGCTACTACATAGTAATGGTCTTTTAAAATTCTATACCCTACCTTTCTCTTCTAATCGCTTCTTTTGCTCTTCACGCCATTTTTTAATCTTCTCGGGTTCCTCCCTGGTAACAGGCCTTGTAGGAGTTGGTGATGCAAATAACTCTATGAAAAATTAAAACAATTTCTGTACTCCACAAATGAGAGGAAAGCTGAATGAATCTGTACCATGTACTCGTAAGTTGAAGGTAAAGCCATCCCTGTAAAGCCGCGGAGGGCCATAGGTCATGGGACATCAAGGTTCCAACATTTCCTAAACAGTCAGCTCACAGATGGTGATGGTGTTGTCAGCCTTGTGTGCCAGCCGCCCTTTACCACCCAGGAAAATTCCTGGTACTCATATCTGTCAGAGGCTGAGTCGACCCAAGGGCCATAGTGTCGCTGGATTAGGTCAAATGGAAAATCCAATGACACTGGGAATCGAACCTGCGACCTTCTGGCTGTAACACAGTGCCTCAACCAACTACACTACAGCATGCATCTACATCTGTAATTTAGGGCACAAAACCATTGAGCTGATTTGCATAGCAGTTATGGTCTAGACACAATGAATGTTGGCCACAACACCAGTTATCCTGACAGGATCTCACAGTTTTCCTCAGCCTCTCCAGGCAAATTCCAGAACAGAAGTTCAATTTAAGCTGTGCCTGCCTCTTTTCAAATCACCCATTATCCTGCCATTCAACACCATACAGCTCAGATGAGTGGTTCTCAGACTTTTTAATAAGACCTTCCCCTTTTGGTTTTCACCAAACATTCACACACCCCTCCATTCTTGATTAAAATAAATTCAACTCTTTGCACTCATATTTATATTATAGTTCATGATCAACTCATATTTTTTTTTTTACTTTTGTATTTGTACATATGTGGAAGACTGTAAAATATACATCATGACATAAACTATAATTTTAATTCTTTCCTTTTCATTTTCTTAAACCTCCTCAAATCATCTCCAAAATAAAAACAGTGTCAGCCTAACACCACAGTAATAAAGAGCACATAATAAAACTTCATTTACTAAAGTTTTAATCTGAATACAGGTAGAACAACTGTTTTATGGGGGCCCTAGCACCCCCATTCCAAAAATGTGATTAAAAACCAAATATTTAATAACAAAAATTTTGTGCAGTTCTCCTTAGTTGGTGATGATCAATGCCGAGACACTGAGAGTTCTATTTTTTTAACAGTAAAAAATAACATTAAAAATCTGAGTGTTTGAGCTCAGACATTTTTTAAGGCATCATACACCCTCCTGGAAAGCTCTCACACCTCCCAGGGGGAAGGGAGAGGCAGTTTGGAAATTACATGCCTAGCTACTGACAGTGTTATTAAAGAAACAAAAAAAAAAAAAAAAAA